>NW_020329389.1:0-74073 GCF_001858045.2 Oreochromis niloticus | reverse complement strand
AAGGATTTTGAGCTATGGAAAGAACACGCTTACAAAACACACATACCATGTTATTCATTATTCTCCTTTATTCATTATATCCTTTTTATTGAGCTTTGAGTAGTGACATTTGATTAGAACATTTATTCAACATATTACATATATAATTTTAGTTAGGGTATTGCACACATGAGAGTTGGCCTCTGTCCTCACAGACAGAGTGTATGTTGAGGTTGAGACACACTCGCACACCAAACAGTAGATAGACTCATGTTTAGGTAAAAGTTCAAATATTCAAATAATAGTTTGCAAAACCTTGTAGCTGTAAGATTATGTTTGCAAAAGAGACAGTTTGTTCTAGGGGATAAGCAGAGTTAGAAGATTATCGGGAAGGACCTGGCCTCGGGAAGAAGAAGATGTCTTTTTAAATGTGTCAAAAGTTGTCAACAGGACATGTGTGTGTTTGAAACTCATGTATGTACTGTATTTTCTTGACGCATGAGGGGGCGTCATTAAAATGCCTGATGTTATAAAACAATTTATTGTGCAGTTTTGGGGTGAGATTTACAGCTGATGTGGCAGTGTACATCTCCCACGCATGTTCATTAAAAATCCTTGGACTCTTCTGGACCATTGTTGTTTTGTGCTCTCCCTCAATGTCTGAACCCGGTTTTAACATTTTGGGGCTCGTCCTGGATTTGAGGAGTGAGTGAGTTGGAGGCTTGGACGGAGAAATTCGGGGTCCAGAGAGAGGTCGGACCCACGGACGTGATCCAGTGATCGAACTGAGTGGACAAAGCCGGCACATATAAAGGCACCTACCTGTTGAAGTATTTCAAAGTGTGCCAAATTGGATGTTTAAATTAAAAGTCTACTCACTAAATTACTGGTAAAGGTCTGTGGTGATTTTGGCTGTTGAAATAAGTTTGAAAGTGACAGTACGGAGTAAAGAGAAAGCAGCTGGACTGCTAAGAGAATTTAAAGCAGTTGGACTGCTAAGTGAATTTAGTATAATAAGTAATTGGTCATTTTGTGGGTTAGAGTCCCCATTGGTCAGAAAGGTTGGACCTGCGTCAGTCATACACTTGTTCTGAGGTGTTGATTGTTGTTTCAAAGTATTATAAATTGTTCTAGAATGGCAGTCGGACTGCTAAGAAGCGCATTGCTCAGAGGTAACACTTGCCAACGATGCGGTCGCGCTACGAGGGATAGTCAGTTGGCCACTGTGGAGTTTGGGGCACTCCAGAATAGCCAGTGGTTGGACCACTTTACCGTTTGGAACGGTGGTTTGCGCTTTTTTGGGCAGCAAAGGTTGGAGCTTGGGCCTTGGAGGCTTTTAAATTGAGTTAGGGATTTTAGAGATGAGGCCAGAGGATACCAAATGGATTTATTTTGCCAAATGGATCATCATGGCATTGCCGTATTTTGTCCATTTGATCAAACTTTGTTGTTATCATTTATTTTATTTTCAGTTGTTACAGATGGGACAGACATGACTGGGGGATAGGAAAGGGAGAAAGAAAGAGGAAAGAAAAGAAAAAAGAAGGGAAAAGGGACAGTGAGAAAGGGCACTTACAAAGACAAAGAGAAAAAAAATCTCCTGGATCACCTGTTGAGAGAAAAGAAGAGAAGACAAGCAAAAAAAACCAAACAAACTAAGCAACATACTAACACAACACCATCACGTTAATCTAGCTAAGTGTGAACAGCAGTAAATACTAAATATTGAAAGTTGTTGAGCAGCACGCAGGACAGACAGCGCACAATGTGCTTTGAAGTAGCAGCTAAGAAAGGTGTAGTTTATGTCTACGAACAGTGAACACCTGTGTGCACACCTGTGTGGATCAACGCCCTTGTATACAAAAGGTTTCCCCATGTAACGGTCTGCTAGAGGGTGTGGAGGCCCATAGCCCCGTCCCCCAGGGCATGAAGCAGGCATGGAGGAGATCCAGGCTCCAGACATCCAGAGGCCCCAGAGTGGAGAGCCCAAGGAGTACCACCGGAGGGGCATCCGTGCCACCCTCCTGGGAAGGGCTGAGGAGATCCCAGACGAGGGGGTCATCCAGTAGCCATGGAGCAGAAGCCAGAGGGGGCTGCACTGGCGTGCCCGCCGGCTCTGCCGGCAGCCAGCTGTGCCAGAGTGAACCGAGTTGCAGGCCCCGAGGGCCCCCTTTGCCCTGGAAGAGGCCTGACCGAGCGACAGGCACCAGGCCCTGCCAAGTAGCCACCGGGAGTGAGTTGGTGCATACCTGAGCGCCCAGCCCCGGACACCAAGAACCACCAATGCACCAATACCTGAGGGCATCAGTTACCTGCAGGGAGTGTGGTGAGGGGAATAGGCCTCACACTTGGAGGGCCTGGGAGTACCCAGAGGTGGAGTCTAAGACCCGACCTGACATATAGACACAGACAAACAGGCACACACAGACATAAACATGCTTTCCCACCTCATGCACACATATACAAAAACTCAGCACTCACCCACTCACCCTCACAATCCATTTGTATCCTTGTTGGTCTTCAGACAACAATTCTGACGGCTAAGAACCAAATGGGACAAAAAAAAAAAAAAAGAGATGAGGCCAGAAGATACTGGTTAATTGATTAAAAAAGTGGACTTTATTGTTGGACCGTTAACTTAAATTTGTCGAAATTGTTTAGCACTAAAGCTGTCAGGCCTGAGAGTGATTGTAAATATAAGACGTCTTTGTAATATAAAATAAGAGATCTGTGTGTGAAGGAGTCTGTGAGTCAGCAGTGAGCTGAAGTGCCTATTTTTAGACTGTGTGTGGTGTGTGTGTGTGTGTGTGTGTGTGTGTGTGTGAAAATGCAACTGAGGAGGCGGTGAAAGCTTAGAGTATTATCGGCTTTAGAAACATTGTTGCAACATGGCCGCATGCCTGTAATAAGACGCTAGTTTTGCTGATTACAATATCACAAATAAAGTTTTGATTGATTGCAGTGAATTACTGTATGATCTTTGGCTGGGTTTTTCATATAGAATAGACAACTGTGCATGATTCAGACTGCATTTCAGTCTGAAGATTGAGAGTGAGTTGGAGGGGTTTGAGTGATAAATATAGGTGTGACTCTTTTCACTTTTGCTGTGTACAGTAGGATTGTATAGATTTTAAGTGGTTCTTCTTTCAGTTAATAATATGAGCAGTTACAGTTGACAGACTTATTACTTCTTGGTTTATCATAATATAGGGTGTGAGTAAGCACGAATTTCGGCACTAGATGTGGTGCAGTAATTTCATTTTATTTAGACAAAAGCATGTTATTTTGGGGTCTGCCGAATTGAAATTCTACGGTTAAAACATAACTAGGGCTGAAGAGTTGTTGAGTCTCTGGGGAGACTACGCTTAGTCCCTCTTTCTCACTGAACGCAGGAAACGCAGCGCAACAGCTAGGGTTTAAACATAATCATAATAAATATTAAATACAGTGAATTTTCTTAAGGGTGGTTGTGTTTTTCAGGGATAATTACTACTGGTTTTATACATTCCTATTGAGGACGGATGGTTGTGGTTGAGTGTGTGCATAGATAATGTGAAAAGACGGTTTGCAGCTGCTGGTGGACTGACTGTGTGTGTGTTTCACTAAGCAGGTGAAAAGAGGAAGTGATTGTAGAGCGGTGAGACTGCTTCTAAGAGTAAAAAGGAAGTGTTTTGGGTAACTGACAGGAGGGGTCAACAGCAGCTATTTTGAGGAGGTAAGTAACTGGTGGCAGTCTCAACAGAATGGCTGATGGTTCAAGTGCGACACCCAGTGGACAGAGGTGTTACAAACCACTGAAGCTGGATCAGCTGAAGAAAGCCATACGCATGGCTTGCCCAGGAACATCAAAATCAGCAGAGAAGAATGCCAGCTATGGAAGCTGAGGTGAGTAAACTCCTTGAATCTCACAGAAAGGAATGGATGACAGAGTACCCCTGTACTTGGTGTTTAGAACTGAAGGGGAGAGATGTGAACAGAAACTGAAACAGTTACAGGAGGAATTGGGGGGCCACTCAGTGAACTGCAAAACCAAAGGAGAGATGAAGGCTTTAAAGGAGAAGATGCAAGTGGCTGTTCATGTGCGGTGGAGCGCCTTACTGGATGAAGGAGGAAGTGGAAATGACTGGATCTGCCGAGGAGGAGAAAGGAGACATGGTGAGTATAATGAAGTCTCTGCAACAGTTACAAGAGGAAGATAAGAAGCTGGGTGATCAGATGAAAAACTTGACTCCAAAGAAGGATGAAGTTAACAAACATAACGCCCCAAAATTATATCCATGGTCCTGGAGATGGTCCCGCCACCCTTATGTGATGCCCATGATGACCTTTGAAGGAGGTCGAGTTCGTGGTCTAGACGGACAAACTGGCATAGTCCTTGGAGGAATTGCAGACGTCCAATACACTTCCACTGAGACACACGCAGAAGGGTCAAGGGCAGCGGAATGCCAGCCCACCCATGGGGAGGGACATTGTCAGCCTCAGCTGCAGATGAAGGCTTGCCCTCGTCTCCCCCTTCCCCTTACCGTGCTTCCGTCTTACAGGGTGCAGAATCAACTGAGGGGCAGCAAATGTCTCATAGTGAGGCTGCACGGACACCTGTAATGGAGGAACTGACATCGCTTGAGGAGGAGCGATAAAACAATTGTTAAGGAATTGCCCACCCCAGGCAGAAAAGGACAGGTCCAGACAGGTAAGTCAGCGAGCGTGAGGGTGAACCGCTGGAAGGAAAAGTGCATGGACACATGCACGAAAATCGAGATGCCCTACGGGCACTCTTACAGACACTGGACATAGTTAAGCATAACACGTTTGGAAAAGATTTTGTTTATTATTCAAATATGCTTTGCTTGTGATTGTGTAAACTCTGAATGACGATTCACCCTGATAAACATGAAGCCTTGCCTATGCTTATCATATGCCTGTGAAGACAAGTTCCTGTGTAAAGAGGAACGGAAAGTTCCACTTAAGCAGATGTTTAGTCTAAGTATGAACAGAACGTTTTAGCAAGATATGCATTTGTCTGTAAGCAATCTATATTCTGAGAACAGGCGGAGACTGCCTCCGCCCTGTTGAGTAACCTACATGCCTATATAACCTGCAATAAAGAAGTGTACTGGTGTGACTCTCTCTCGAGACGTTCACCCATGTACAGTGATTGATTATATTGTCTCACTGTGTCTCTGTTTACTTTGGCAGCCTTCTATTTGGGAAATTCCCCCGACAACGTTGAAGGCACTTAGGGAGGAGGAAAACATAGACGGCATGACTTCATCGAGGGAAAGAGCGACCCCGAGAAAGAAGGCGCAGTCGGAGCCGCATCTGACCCAGGCATAAGCCTGAGCTTGCGCAACAGGCAAGTGGTGAGAGGGCTAGCACAAGGAAGAAAGCAAGTGGCCAAAGGCAGTGTAGGCCCATATTTCCTGAAAAACGCAGGAAGCAAGGAGTGAATTCAGAGCGAACCCGGTGAAAAACACCTAAGCATGCCCCTGATAGCGGGTTCAAAACACGAACCAGTTTATTGCGCATATAAAGTAAGGGATTTGGAGGCGCTGGTTAAGCAGCTACCCCCTATAACAGAGGGAGGAGCAGCTTGGTTAAGGAAGTTAAGGACCTTAACAGAAGGGGAAGAGCTAGCTATTGGCGATTTTTGCTCGATCGCAGGCAGGACTATGATAGCTGAGGATTAGCAGACGTGGAAGAAATTGCTAACACCACAACTCTTCGAAATGACGTGCCATATAACAGAGTAGAAGATAAGCTAGCTGACGCAGTTCGTGAAAAATACATGACTCCAAATGTAGGTTCAATACCAAAAATAACTTGGGATCCAAAATACACTCCAAGAGAATTTCTAGAAAAGCTAAGGAACATTGGATGTCACAAACTAGCATACATCCAGGTCAGGAAGGGGAAAACAGAGCTTGGTTCCACGCCGCTGTTCTGAAGGGGCTGCCAGATAAAGTAATAACCGATTTAGAGAAAAATCCAGATTTTGCAGTAGCAGAGTCTACACAGTGGGAGAGACATGTCACACATAGATTACAATTGGAACAGGACGACGTAAACAAACAGAAGAAAGAGTTGGAGGAAGCACAGGCACAGCTACTCAAGTTACAGCTGATTGAGGTGAGAAATAAAGCAGGCGAGAAGAAGAAAGAGTTTAGGAGAGCGCAAAGAAAATGATGTGGCAAGGTCCCAACCTGATCCGTGCCTGAATGCCAGATCTGGATCCTGACCTCTACCCGGATGGCGTTGGCCCGCCAATGTACCAAGGCAGCGACAACCCGCGGGGGATTGGGGACTCTGCGGTCCCCCAATCCCCCAATCTCACAGTTGGAGCTCAGTCTGGGGGGAGTTATTTTTTCTCCTTATCTTTCCTCATGTTGTGCTTTCCATGTTATACCCTCTGACCTGTCTTCCCCATGTGATGTTTGTGTAATGTATGTATGTCGGAAGGGTAAGACGGCGCTGGCACGGCTGGCAGCCTTAATCCAATTTCCCTCGGGATGAATAAAGTATGATCAATCAACCAAGCGAAAGTGGAAGGAGCCCCGTGGACTGGGGGATAAATAACGCCTGAATGACAGCGTCCAGTGTTTCAGCGAGACCCATTCAATGCATGTAATAGCGAGAACGCACGTCTCGCCGAAATAAGGCGATTTCACCAATCCATAAAACAGCGTAATTGATAGAGACTCGGAACACATTTCAGCTTGGCCTTAGAATTCAGTTTTTATTTGCAGTGTTTGAGCTAAATTTTCAGTTTTCAAAATGAAACCCATAATGTTTTCAGGCGAGAAACGCACTGTCTCGCCGAAATAAGGCGATTTTCACCAGTCCATAAAGACAGCTGTAACTTTTGATAGAGACTCGGACACACATATTTCAGGCTGGCCTTATAGAATTCAGCATTTCCATGCTGGGGAAATAGGTTTTGCAGCTGTTTGAGCTAAGATTTTCAAGTTATTCACAAAATGAAAACCCATAATGTGTTCAGGCGAGAAACGCACTGTCTCGCCGAAATAAGGCGATTTTCACCAAGTCCATAAAGACAGCTGTAACTTTTGATAGGAGACTCGGACACACATATTTCAGGCTTGGCTTATAGAATTCAGCATTTCCATGCTGGGGAAATAGGTTTTGCAGCTGTTTGAGCTAAGATCTTCAAGTTATTCACAAAATGAAAACCCATAATGTGTTTCAGGCGAGAAACGCACTGTCTCGCCGAAATAAGGCGATTTTCACCATGTCCATAAAGACAGCTGTAACTTTTGATAGGAGACTCGGACACACATATTTCAGGCTTGGCCTTATAGAATTCAGCATTTCCATGCTGGGGAAATAGGTTTTGCAGCTGTTTGAGATAAGATTTTCAAGTTATTCACAAAATGAAAACCCATAATGTGTTTCAGGCGAGAAACGCACTGTCTCGCCGAAATAAGGCGATTTTCACCAAGTCCATAAAGACAGCTGTAACTTTTGATAGGAGACTCGGACACACATATTCAGGCTTGGCCTTATAGAATTCAGCATTCCCATGCTGGGGAAATAGGTTTGCAGCTGTTTGAGCTAAGATTTTCAAGTTATTCACAAAATGAAAACCCATAATGTGTTTCAGGCGAGAAACGCACTGTCTCGCCGAAATAAGGCGATTTTCACCAAGTCCATAAAGACAGCTGTAACTTTTGATAGGAGATCGGACACACATATTCAGGCTTGGCCTTATAGAATTCAGCATTTCCATGCTGGGGAAATAGGTTTTGCAGCTGTTTGAGCTAAGATTTTCAAGTTATTCACAAAATGAAAACCCATAATGTGTTTCAGGCGAGAAACGCACTGTCTCGCCGAAATAAGGCGATTTCACCATGTCCATAAAGACAGCTGTAACTTTTGATAGGAGACTCGGACACACATATTTCAGGCTGCCTTATAGAATTCAGCATTTCCATGCTGGGGAAATAGTTTTGCAGCTGTTTGAGCTAAGATTTTCAAGTTATTCACAAAATGAAACCCATAATGTGTTTCAGGCGAGAAACGCACTGTCTCGCCGAAATAAGGCGATTTTCACCAAGTCCATAAAGACAGCTGTAACTTTTGATAGGAGACTCGGACACACATATTTCAGGCTTGCCTTATAGAATTCAGCATTTCCATGCTGGGGAAATAGGTTTGCAGCTGTTTGAGCTAAGATTTTCAAGTTATTCACAAAATGAAACCCATAATGTGTTCAGGCGAGAAACGCACTGTCTCGCCGAAATAAGGCGATTTTCACCAAGTCCATAAAGACAGCTTAACTTTTGATAGGAGACTCGGACACACATATTCAGGCTTGGCCTATAGAATTCAGCATTTCCATGCTGGGGAAATAGGTTTTGCAGCTGTTTGAGCTAAGATTTCAAGTTATTCACAAAATGAAAACCCATAATGTGTTTCAGGCGAGAAACGCACTGTCTCGCCGAAATAAGGCGATTTTCACCATGTCCATAAAGACAGCTGTAACTTTTGATAGGAGACTCGGACACACATATTTCAGGCTTGCCTTATAGAATTCAGCATTTCCATGCTGGGGAAATAGGTTTTGCAGCTGTTTGAGCTAAGATTTCAAGTTATCACAAAATGAAAACCATAATGTGTTTCAGGCGAGAAACGCACTGTCTCGCCGAAATAAGGCGATTTTCACCAGTCCATAAAGACAGCTGTAACTTTTGATAGGAGACTCGGACACACATATTTCAGGCTTGGCCTTATAGAATTCAGCATTTCCATGCTGGGGAAATAGGTTTTGCAGCTGTTTGAGCTAAGATTTTCAAGTTATTCACAAAATGAAACCCATAATGTGTTCAGGCGAGAACGCACTGTCTCGCCGAAATAAGGCGATTTTCACCAAGTCATAAAGACAGCTGTAACTTTTGATAGGAGACTCGGACACACATATTTCAGGCTTGGCCTTATAGAATTCAGCATTTCCATGCTGGGAAATAGGTTTTGCAGCTGTTTGAGCTAAGATTTTCAAGTTATTCACAAAATGAAACCCATAATGTGTTTCAGGGAAACGCACTGTCTCGCCGAAATAAGGCGATTTCACCAGTCCATAAAGACAGCTGTAACTTTGATAGGAGACTCGGACACACATATTTCAGGCTTGGCCTTATAGAATTCAGCATTCCATGCTGGGGAAATAGGTTTTGCAGCTGTTTGAGCTAAGATTTTCAGTTATTCACAAAATGAAAACCCATAATGTGTTTCAGGCGAGAAACGCACTGTCTCGCCGAAATAAGGCGATTTTCACCATGTCCATAAAGACAGCTGTAACTTTGATAGGAGACTCGGACACACATATTTCAGGCTTGGCCTTATAGAATTCAGCATTTCCATGCTGGGAAATAGGTTTGCAGCTGTTGAGCTAAGATTTTCAAGTTATTCACAAATGAAAACCCATAAGTGTTTCAGGCGAGAAACGCACTGTCTCGCCGAAATATGGCGATTTTCACCAAGTCCATAAAGACAGCTGTAACTTTTGATAGGAGACTCGGACACCATATTTCAGGCTTGGCCTTATAGATTCAGCATTTCCATGCTGGGGAAATAGGTTTTGCAGCTGTTTGAGCTAAGATTTTCAAGTTATTCACAAAATGAAAACCATAATGTGTTTCAGGGAGAAACGCACTGTCTCGCCGAAATAAGGCGATTTTCACCAAGTCCATAAAGACAGCTGTAACTTTTGATAGGAGACTCGGACACACATATTTCAGGCTTGGCTTATAGAATTCAGCATTTCCATGCTGGGGAAATAGGTTTTGCAGCTGTTTGAGCTAAGATTTTCAAGTTATTCACAAAATGAAACCCATAATGTGTTCAGGCGAGAAACGCACTGTCTCGCCGAAATAAGGCGATTTTCACCAAGTCCATAAAGACAGCTGTAACTTTTGATAGGAGACTCGAACACATATTTCAGGCTTGGCCTTATAGAATTCAGCATTTCCATGCTGGGAAATAGGTTTTGCAGCTGTTGAGCTAAGATTTCAAGTTATTCACAAAATGAAACCCATAATGTGTTCAGGCGAGAAACGCACTGTCTCGCCGAAATAAGGCGATTTTCACCAAGTCCATAAAGACAGCTGTAACTTTTGATAGGAGACTCGGACACACATATTCAGGCTTGGCCTTATAGAATTCAGCATTTCCATGCTGGGGAAATAGGTTTGCAGCTGTTTGAGCTAAGATTTTCAAGTTATTCACAAAATGAAAACCATAATGTGTTTCAGGCGAGAAACGCACTGTCTCGCCGAATAAGGCGATTTTCACCAAGTCCATAAAGACAGCTGTAACTTTTGATAGGAGACTCGGACACACATATTTCAGGCTTGGCCTTATAGAATTCAGCATTTCCATGCTGGGGAAATAGTTTTGCAGCTGTTTGAGCTAAGATTTTCAAGTTATTCACAAAATGAAAACCCATAATGTGTTTCAGGCGAGAACGCACTGTCTCGCCGAAATAAGGCGATTTTCACCAAGTCCATAAAGACAGCTGTAACTTTGATAGGAGACTCGGACACACATATTTCAGGCTTGGCCTTATAGAATTCAGCATTTCCATGCTGGGGAAATAGGTTTGCAGCTGTTTGAGCTAAGATTTCAAGTTATTCACAAAATGAAAACCCATAATGTGTTCAGGCGAGAACGCACTGTCTCGCCGAAATAAGGCGATTTTCACCAAGTCCATAAAGACAGCTGTAACTTTTGATAGGAGACTCGGACACACATATTTCAGGCTTGGCCTTATAGAATTCAGCATTTCCATGCTGGGAAATAGGTTTTGCAGCTGTTTGAGCTAAGATTTTCAAGTTATTCACAAAATGAAAACCCATAATGTGTTTCAGGCGAGAAACGCACTGTCTCGCCGAAATAAGGCGATTTTCACCAAGTCCATAAAGACAGCTGTAACTTTTGATAGGAGACTCGGACACACATATTTCAGGCTTGGCCTTATAGAATTCAGCATTTCCATGCTGGGGAAATAGGTTTTGCAGCTGTTTGAGCTAAGATTTTCAAGTTATTCACAAAATGAAAACCCATAATGTGTTTCAGGCGAGAAACGCACTGTCTCGCCGAAATAAGGCGATTTTCACCAAGTCCATAAAGACAGCTGTAACTTTTGATAGGAGACTCGGACACACATATTTCAGGCTTGGCCTTATAGAATTCAGCATTTCCATGCTGGGAAATAGGTTTTGCAGCTGTTTGAGCTAAGATTTCAAGTTATTCACAAAATGAAAACCCATAATGTGTTTCAGGCGAGAAACGCACTGTCTCGCCGAAATAAGGCGATTTTCACCAAGTCCATAAAGACAGCTGTAACTTTTGATAGGAGACTCGGACACACATATTTCAGGCTTGGCCTTATAGAATTCAGCATTTCCATGCTGGGGAAATAGGTTTTGCAGCTGTTTGAGCTAAGATTTTCAAGTTATTCACAAAATGAAAACCCATAATGTGTTTCAGGCGAGAAACGCACTGTCTCGCGAAATAAGGCGATTTTCACCAAGTCCATAAAGACAGCTGTAACTTTGATAGGAGACTCGGACACACATATTTCAGGCTTGGCCTTATAGAATTCAGCATTTCCATGCTGGGGAAATAGGTTTTGCAGCTGTTTGAGCTAAGATTTTCAAGTTATTCACAAAATGAAAACCCATAATGTGTTTCAGGCGAGAAACGCACTGTCTCGCGAAATAAGGCGATTTTCACCAGTCCATAAAGACAGCTGTAACTTTTGATAGGAGACTCGGACACACATATTTCAGGCTTGGCCTTATAGAATTCAGCATTTCCATGCTGGGAAATAGGTTTTGCAGCTGTTTGAGCTAGATTTTCAAGTTATTCACAAAATGAAAACCATAATGTGTTTCAGGCGAGAAACGCACTGTCTCGCGAAATAAGGCGATTTTCACCAAGTCCATAAAGACAGCTGTAACTTTTGATAGGAGACTCGGACACACATATTTCAGGCTTGGCCTTATAGAATTCAGCATTTCCATGCTGGGGAAATAGGTTTTGCAGCTGTTGAGCTAAGATTTTCAAGTTATTCACAAAATGAAAACCCATAATGTGTTTCAGGCGAGAAACGCACTGTCTCGCCGAAATAAGGCGATTTTCACCAAGTCCATAAAGACAGCTGTAACTTTTGATAGGAGACTCGGACACACATATTTCAGGCTTGGCCTTATAGAATTCAGCATTTCCATGCTGGGGAAATAGGTTTTGCAGCTGTTTGAGCTAAGATTTTCAAGTTATTCACAAATGAAAACCCATAATGTGTTTCAGGCGAGAAACGCACTGTCTCGCCGAAATAAGGCGATTTTCACCAAGTCCATAAAGACAGCTGTAACTTTTGATAGGAGACTCGGACACACATATTTCAGGCTTGGCCTTATAGAATTCAGCATTTCCATGCTGGGGAAATAGGTTTTGCAGCTGTTTGAGCTAAGATTTTCAAGTTATTCACAAAATGAAAACCATAATGTGTTTCAGGCGAGAAACGCACTGTCTCGCCGAAATAAGGCGATTTTCACCAAGTCCATAAAGACAGCTGTAACTTTTATAGGAGACTCGGACACACATATTTCAGGCTTGGCCTTATAGAATTCAGCATTTCCATGCTGGGGAAATAGGTTTTGCAGCTGTTTGAGCTAAGATTTTCAAGTTATTCACAAAATGAAAACCCATAATGTGTTTCAGGCGAGAAACGCACTGTCTCGCCGAAATAAGGCGATTTTCACCAAGTCCATAAAGACAGCTGTAACTTTTGATAGGAGACTCGGACACACATATTTCAGGCTTGGCCTTATAGAATTCAGCATTTCCATGCTGGGGAAATAGGTTTTGCAGCTGTTTGAGCTAAGATTTTCAAGTTATTCACAAAATGAAAACCCATAATGTGTTTCAGGCGAGAAACGCACTGTCTCGCCGAAATAAGGCGATTTTCACCAAGTCATAAAGACAGCTGTAACTTTTGATAGGAGACTCGGACACACATATTTCAGGCTTGGCCTTATAGAATTCAGCATTTCCATGCTGGGGAAATAGGTTTTGCAGCTGTTTGAGCTAAGATTTTCAAGTTATTCACAAAATGAAAACCCATAATGTGTTTCAGCGAGAAACGCACTGTCTCGCCGAAATAAGGCGATTTTCACCAAGTGATAAAGACAGCTGTAACTTTTGATAGGAGACTCGGACACACATATTTCAGGCTTGGCCTTATAGAATTCAGCATTTCCATGCTGGGAAATAGGTTTTGCAGCTGTTTGGCTAAGATTTTCAAGTTATTCACAAAATGAAAACCCATAATGTGTTTCAGGCGAGAAACGCACTGTCTCGCCGAAATAAGGCGATTTTCACCAAGTGGATAAAGACAGCTGTAACTTTTGATAGGAGACTCGGACACACATATTTCAGGCTTGGCCTTATAGAATTCAGCATTTCCATGCTGGGGAAATAGGTTTTGCAGCTGTTTGAGCTAAGATTTTCAAGTTATTCACAAAATGAAACCCATAATGTGTTTCAGGCGAGAAACGCACTGTCTCGCTGAAATAAGGCGATTTTCACCAAGTGGATAAAGTCAGCTGTAACTTTTGATAGGAAACTCGGACACACATATTTCAGGCTTGGCCTTATAGAATTCAGCATTTCCATGCTGGGGAAATAGGTTTTGCAGCTGTTTGAGCTAAGATTTTCAAGTTATTCACAAAATGAAAACCCATAATGTGTTTCAGGCGAGAAACGCACTGTCTCGCCGAAATAAGGCGATTTTCACCAAGTCCATAAAGACAGCTGTAACTTTTGATAGGAGACTCGGACACACATATTTCAGGCTTGGCCTTATAGAATTCAGCATTTCCATGCTGGGGAAATAGGTTTTGCAGCTGTTTGAGCTAAGATTTTCAAGTTATTCACAAAATGAAAACCCATAATGTGTTTCAGGCGAGAACTCCATTCAAATGCATGTAATAGCGAGAAACGCACTGTCTCGCCGAACTAAGGCGATTTTCACTAAGTCCATAAAGACAGCTGTAACTTTTGATAGAAGACTCGGACACACATATTTCAGGCTTGGCCTTATAGAATTCAGCATTTCCATGCTGGGGAAATAGGTTTTGCAGCTGTTTGAGCTAACATTTTCAAGTTATTCACAAAATGAAAACCCATAATGTGTTTCAGGCGAGAAACGCACTGTCTCGCCGAAATAAGGCGATTTTCACCAAGTCCATAAAGACAGCTGTAACTTTTGATAGGAGACTCGGACACACATATTTCAGGCTTGGCCTTATAGAATTCAGCATTTCCATGCTGGGGAAATAGGTTTTGCAGCTGTTTGAGCTAAGATTTTCAAGTTATTCACAAAATGAAAACCCATAATGTGTTTCAGGCGAGAACTCCATTCAAATGCATGTAATAGCGAGAAACGCACTGTCTCGCCGAACTAAGGCGATTTTCACTAAGTCCATAAAGACAGCTGTAACTTTTGATAGAAGACTCGGACACACCTATTTCAGGCTTGCTTGGCCTTATAGAATTCAGCATTTCCATGCTGGGGAAATAGGTTTTGCAGCTGTTTGAGCTAAGATTTTCAATTTATTCACAAAATGAAAACAAATAATGTGTTTCAGGCGAGAACTCCATTCAAATGCATGTAATAGCGAGAAACGCACTGTCTCGCCGAAATAAGGCGATTTTCACCAAGTGGATAAAGACAGCTGTAACTTTTGATAGGAGACTCGGACACACATATTTCAGGCTTGGCCTTATAGAATTCAGCATTTCCATGCTGGGGAAATAGGTTTTGCAGCTGTTTGAGCTAAGATTTTCAAGTTATTCACAAAATGAAAACCCATAATGTGTTTCAGGCGAGAAACGCACTGTCTCGCCGAAATAAGGCGATTTTCACCAAGTGGATAAAGACAGCTGTAACTTTTGATAGGAGACTCGGACACACATATTTCAGGCTTGGCCTTATAGAATTCAGCATTTCCATGCTGGGGAAATAGGTTTTGCAGCTGTTTGAGCTAAGATTTTCAAGTTATTCACAAAATGAAAACCCATAATGTGTTTCAGGCGAGAAACGCACTGTCTCGCCGAAATAAGGCGATTTTCACCAAGTCCATAAAGACAGCTGTAACCTTTGATAGGAGACTCGGACACACATATTTCAGGCTTGGCCTTATAGAATTCAGCAATTCCATGCTGGGGAAATAGGTTTTGCAGCTGTTTGAGCTAAGATTTTCAAGTTATTCACAAAATGAAAACCCATAATGTGTTTCAGGCGAGAAACGCACTGTCTCGCCGAAATAAGGCGATTTTCACCAAGTGGATAAAGACAGCTGTAACTTTTGATAGGAGACTCGGACACACATATTTCAGGCTTGGCCTTATAGAATTCAGCATTTCCATGCTGAGGAAATAGGTTTTGCAGCTGTTTGGGCTAAGATTTTCAAGTTATTTCACAAAATGAAAACCCATAATGTGTTTCAGGCGAGAAACGCACTGTCTCGCCGAAATAAGGCGATTTTCACCAAGTCCATAAAGACAGCTGTAACTTTTGATAGGAGACTCGGACACACATATTTCAGGCTTGGCCTTATAGAATTCAGCATTTCCATGCTGGGGAAATAGGTTTTGCAGCTGTTTGAGCTAAGATTTTCAAGTTATTCACAAAATGAAAACCCATAATGTGTTTCAGGCGAGAAACGCACTGTCTCGCTGAAATAAGGCGATTTTCACCAAGTGGATAAAGACAGCTGTAACTTTTGATAGGAAACTCGGACACACATATTTCAGGCTTGGCCTTATAGAATTCAGCATTTCCATGCTGGGGAAATAGGTTTTGCAGCTGTTTGAGCTAAGATTTTCAAGTTATTCACAAAATGAAAACCCATAATGTGTTTCAGGCGAGAAACGCACTGTCTCGCCGAAATAAGGCGATTTTCACCAAGTCCATAAAGACAGCTGTAACTTTTGATAGGAGACTCGGACACACATATTTCAGGCTTGGCCTTATAGAATTCAGCATTTCCATGCTGGGGAAATAGGTTTTGCAGCTGTTTGAGCTAAGATTTTCAAGTTATTCACAAAATGAAAACCCATAATGTGTTTCAGGCGAGAACTCCATTCAAATGCATGTAATAGCGAGAAACGCACTGTCTCGCCGAACTAAGGCGATTTTCACTAAGTCCATAAAGACAGCTGTAACTTTTGATAGAAGACTCGGACACACATATTTCAGGCTTGGCCTTATAGAATTCAGCATTTCCATGCTGGGGAAATAGGTTTTGCAGCTGTTTGAGCTAACATTTTCAAGTTATTCACAAAATGAAAACCCATAATGTGTTTCAGGCGAGAACTCCAGTCAAATGCATGTAATAGCGAGAAACGCACTGTCTTGTCGAAATAAGGCGATTTTCACTAAGTCCATAAAGACAGCTGTAACTTTTGATAGAAGACTCGGACACACCTATTTCAGGCTTGCTTGGCCTTATAGAATTCAGCATTTCCATGCTGGGGAAATAGGTTTTGCAGCTGTTTGAGCTAAGATTTTCAATTTATTCACAAACTGAAAACAAATAATGTGTTTCAGGCGAGAACTCCATTCAAATGCATGTAATAGCGAGAAACGCACTGTCTCCCCGAAATAAGGCGATTTTCACTAAGTCCATAAAGACAGCTGTAACTTTTGATAGAAGACTCAGACACACATATTTCAGGCTTGGCCTTATAGAATTCAGCATTTCCATGCTGGGGAAATAGGTTTTGCAGCTGTTTGAGCTAAGATTTTCAAGTTATTCACAAAATGAAAACCCATAATGTGTTTCAGGCGAGAACTCCATTCAAATCCATGTAATAGCGAGAAACGCACTGTCTCGCCGAAATAAGGCGATTTTCACTAAGTCCATAAAGACAGCTGTAACTTTTGATAGAAGACTCGGACACACATATTTCAGGCTTTCTTGGCCTTATAGAATTCAGCATTTCCATGCTGGGGAAATAGGTTTTGCAGCTGTTTGAGCTAAGATTTTCAAGTTATTCACAAAATGAAAACCCGTAATGTGTTTCAGGCGAGAACTCCATTCAAATGCATGTAATAGCAAGAAATGCACTGTCTCGCCGAACTAAGACGATTTTCACTACGTCCATAAAGACAGCTGTAACTTTTGATAGAAGACTCGGACACACATATTTCAGGCTTGGCCTTATAGAATTCAGCATTTCCATGCTGGGGAAATAGGTTTTGCAGCTGTTTGAGCTAAGATTTTCAAGTCAGGGGCGAATTTAGCCCATTTTGGGGGTGCTTCAGCACCCCCAAAATGAATCAAAGTACCCCCAAAGATTTCTTACTTTTTTTTGACAATATTTGCTGCTTGTGTGACACACTGCTAAAAATATAAAAATCATGCAGTACTTGGTTGAGACATAACATTTTAACAACAAAAGTATAGATAACCCCCCCCTCCCAAAATGGTTTGTTCCAGCTCGCCTCTCCCCTACTCTGGCTCTAGCTCTGTTGCTGCCAGAGCGATGGTGGCTGAGACGCAGTGGAGCGGAGGTGTAAGTGTCTGGCTTAACCTTCAGTTACTCTTTATATAGTTAGGTAGGAGTCAGACCATGTTTCTTTTTAGCTGAAAAACTTTTTAGCTGAAAAACCTGCAGTAACCTGCAGTGTTCAAAACATGTTTTCCAATGATGTTTGCTACGGACCGTCCTGTTGCTCCCATTGAAATGTATACAGACTATTTAAAATCTAAAACTTAAAATTGTCCGTAGCTTCTGTTGTTACCACTGTCCTGTTTGAAATCGATACTAACTAGCTAACTGACTGGATGCCCATTAACCTTATAACTCCTGTTGTGTGTGTGTGTGTGTGTGTGTGTGTGTGTGTGTGTGTGTGTGTAGAGAGAGAGACAGCCAGGTTCATAAGGGATATAAGGAAGTTTTTTCAAAAAAAGGAGCCACATTCAGGTAAAAGTGCAAAATCAAATCATCCGTCAATCAAGAATAATGTTGGCTCAATATTTCAATATTTATATCTTTTATTAGATGTTCATGTGGTTTAGTTATTTGCCTTTTGGTTGAAAGTACACTGAGAGAGGACTTTTTGTTAGTGATCTTAATAGTATTTTTTCATATTAATGTAATTTTTCATCTAATTGAATACAATCTATTTGTGTATGATTGTCAGTCCAAAGAGGGAGAGAGGAAAGAGGGGAACATGAGGAGAAAGTACAAGGTCAGGAAGAACCAGGTAAGGAAACATACAGGGAACAGTGACAGGCAAAACAGAAACTGTTAAACTGGCAAAGAGAAAAAAACGGATTTTACTCAGACAATCTGGAAGTTGTGTCCTCCCTATATTAAAGCTGCTATACAGAATCTGCTAAACAAACATTTTTGACCCTCTTTAACTACATTCCAACATAACATTATCATTGATTGGGGAGATTAAAATTAATGATATATGTTTATGTGGTTCAGCCACAACTCTACTAAAACCTCAGCCAGTAATAGGTAGGCCAACCTTTGGACTGTCCAGTTGTCTGTATGACTGCCGCAGTACGTGCACCACATTTGCCACATCAGAAAGTGCCAAACAGCCCTGGTGGAGTGAGGAGCTGTAAAGAGAAGCAGAGTGCTCTGTTTATATTATAAAAATGTTTTAAGCTAGCTTGTTTCAAAGATTCTGTACAGCAGCTTTAAATGTTTTCCAAAAGCACACATACACTTATCAGTGTTTCTCAAACTTTTTACAGTGTGTACCACCTGAGAAAAATGTCAAGCTCTCCCAAGGACCACTATGAAAGCATGAAACCCATAAATCTTACAACACAAAATGATTATTATTAAATTAGTCAAATTAATATCTGCAGTAAAGATTTTTATTTGTAATAATTTATTCTGTTTTGGGAGTGTTTTTTATGTATCTGTATTATATTATACATACACATTAAAAGTGAATCTCTGTCCAAAAAATGCACTCAGTTTACTTCTTACTCACTATGAGCATCATTCATTATTCTCCCCCAGGAATTAAGGTTAGGATATGTATTTTTTTTTTTAAATTTCAGTCCATTCTTCTTTTGCAGCATTTAAATAACCTTTATCAGATTTGATGGTTTTGTTACAGACAAAAAAAGTGTTTTGCTTTTTCTTTCACAATTGTGGGGATTAAATTGTGTTAAAATGTACAAAACAGTAATGTCATGTTTTGAGACAAGGACCCAGGCACAGAGAGACTTGATGAATTTAAGAATCATATGATTTAATAAAGAAATTTGCAGACTTGCACAGAGATGGTAAAATTATGATGACTGATAACGGAGATGAAGACAACAGATGATGACGACAGGGAGAAACAGGGGACAGTCAGAGAGAACTTGGGACAACTGGAGACATTTAAGGATGCAGGGACTGACAGAGACAGGGAAGAAGTCTCATCGTGACGTGTAAAGTTTATTTTGCCTGGCTGGGCAGCTCTCTGGGTGCTCAGCACCCCCAAAGCTCTAATCCTAGAATCACCCCTGATTACAGTTATGTCAAAATCTACACAGATGCATCAAAGAATACATCCAACAAAAGCGGGATAGCATTTATTGTTCCTGAATTTAATATCAAGGTAGGAAAAAGGATCAGTGACGATTTATCAGCATACACAGGAGAAATGGTATCAATATTGTTAGCTGTCTAGTGGATTGAAGATACAAGAGATCTGATCTGAGATATGTGATATGCTCAGACTCAAGTTCATCACTGGCCAGTTTGCAAGACAGTCACTCAGACTGCAGACTTGACATTCTGATAGAGATCCAGCAAACATTATTCAGAGTTATTATGATCGGGCTTATGGTCACATTCTTATGGGTACCAGCGTATCATTGAGTTAAGGGAAATGAAACGGCAGATAGGACAGCAAAGGAAGCAACAAGGAGACCAATAGTGGATATGGATATTAGTGTTAGTAGGACGGAGATCAAGAGTAGAATACAGCACAAAATATGGACACAGTGGTTTGAATAGCACATTACTTTTAATAGAAAAACACCGCACAGGTGAGTGTGACTGCAGTAGAGAACAGGAAACAATAGAACACGTTTTATTGCATTGTCAGAAGTATGATGCTGAAAGAAGACAACTGACGATATGAAAGTGAGAAACAAATCAACCAATTGAAAGTTATCAGGTCATATTTTGGTTTTTAAGGCAGACTCATTTGTTTCAGAGGATTTGAATTGGGGTTTTTTTTCGTCATTTCCGTCCACACTCCGCACCAGTTTGTGGCGGTAAGGCACCATTTTCCTGTTTGCCAACTACCAATAAACCCTATGTTACGACCCGTCTAGGGCCAGGCAATAACATGAACGAGGCACTCGCTTCCCCCCCAAGACCCAAGCAGCCACAGGAAACAAATCCGTTCGTTATATTGTGATTTATTTACAAAGTGGAAAAAAGAAGAGGAACAACAGAACGGGAGTGTCAACACTTCAGGGTGAGCCAAGGCCAAAATAATAAACAAAACAAATCTACACAAATCCCGCACCCCTGACCTTACCAAAATAAAGTCAAAAATAAAGACAGAGTCTGACCTCCTTAACTAATTCAAAACAGGAGAAAAACGGGTGATCAAAAGAAACGGCAGCTCACCCCTACCCACTCCACTTCCAACACTTTCAAGCCGCACTGCAGCCAGCGGCTGCCACAGTTACACTGCTGGGTAATGAGGAGAAACGCGAGGACCTCTCCCGCCGTAGCACTCCAGCCTCCTTTTAATGGGCGGGTCCTCCAGCTGGAACCAGTCACGTCGGGGCGGTGTATCCACGCACCAATCGGAGCAGAGCCCTGGCACAGCTGAATTAACATAAACAGATATTACCTGCCCAGAACAAACACATGAAAATACAAGTTCGTAACACCCCCTTCCATAAGAATTAAACAACCCTCCTATTGTTTAATTTCCAAACTAAGAGACCGCTCTCGACAGGGCATCAGCGATAACATTTTCCGTCCCTTTCTTATGTTTGATTTGCAGATTAAAATCTTGCAAAAGAAGGGACCAACGCATAAGTCTCTGATTTGAGTTTTGCATCTGGGAGAGAAACACCAATGGGTTGTGGTCAGTGAATACTTGAACAGGTATAGAGCTGGATCCAATATACACCTCGAAATGCTGCAGGGCTAACAACAAAGCAAGGGCTTCCTTTTCAATAGTGCTGTAGTTCATCTGATGTTTGTTGAACTTTTTGGAAAAATAGCAAATTGGGCGATCCACGCCGTGATGGTCTTCCTGCATAAGGACAGCTCCTGCGCCAGACGCACTAGCGTCAACCTCCAGCTTGAAAGGGCACGTGAAATTAGGTGCCGTAAGAACAGGGGAACTGCACAGCAATACCTTCGCAGACTCAAAAGCAGTTTGACAAACAGGCGTCCACACAAAAGGCTTCACCGGGCTGATCAAATCGGTGAGAGGAACGACAACAGTAGCGAAGTTCTTACAAAAACCTCTGTAATAACCACACATTCCTAGAAATCGGCGCAGCGCCCTTCTCGTTTGTGGGACCGGAAACTCGACAATAGCCTGTATTTTTGCAGTCACCGGCCGTACCTGTCCCTGACCCACCTGTTTTCCCAGGTATGTGATGGTGGCTCTGCCAAATTCACATTTGGCCAGGTTTAGAGTAAGCGAGGCTTTCTGAAAACGGCTGAAAACGAGAGAGAGGGTTTGTAAGTGGTCAAACCAGGTGGATGAGTAAATGACAACATCATCTAAGTAGGCAATGCAGTTATTCACGCCCACCAGTATTTTGGCCATAAGGCGCTGGAACGTAGCGGGTGCATTACGCAACCCAAACGGCATAACCGTGTACTGGAGAAAATGATCTGACGTGACAAAAGCAGATATTTCAGATGCTCTGGGGGTTAAAGGTACTTGCCAGTAACCCTTTAACAGATCAAGTTTGGTTACAAAAGCTGCCGATCCCACTCTATCAATACAATCCTCCATTCTAGGAAGAGGAAATGAGTCAGGTTTGGTAACAGCATTAACTTTCCTGTAATCATTACAAAACCGAGGAGTGTTGTCGGATTTTGGTACCAGCACACACGGCGAACTCCATGCGCTGGCGCTCGGAATAGCTAAACAATGTTCTAAGAGGTAGTCAATTTCCTTCTGCATTATCGCTCTTTTCACTGGGTTCACTCGATAGGCATGCTGCTTAATCGGTTTATGTCCTTCCACGTCAATGTCGTGGCACAGGACTGCAGTTTGACGAGGATGATCAGAAAAAAGTGATAAATTATTCTCTATCAGATCAGTGATGTCAGCGCGAGCGGGCTCAGACAGGTGGGCTAAATATGTGTCTAAATCATTTAAGATCTCCGAATTTTTCAACCGACCGCTACCCAGCGCTTCACTTTTCTCGAGCAGTCCGTCATCAGAGGGTTCATAAGGAGAAACAACACTAGCGGTGCACACTGGAGATGGCTTACTCAAAGGGCTCCTCGAGTGATACGATTTCAACATGTTAATATGACAAACCCTAGACTTTCTCCAGCGGTCTGGGGTCTGGATCACATAATTGTTGTCACTAAGTTTCTGTTCCACCACATATGGGCCAGCGAACTGGGCTTGCAAACTGGACCCTACCACAGGCAGCAACACCAACACTTTCTCGCCTGGCTGGAAACTTCTGCAAACAGCCTTTTTATCATAATGAGCTTTCATCTTAGCCTGCGTATGTGTCAGATTTTCCCGGGCTAACTGACATGCAAGGTGGATTTTTTCCCGAAGTCCGCTAAGGACATTATGCTGGGTTTCAGAAGTTTCTGACAACCAATTCTCCTTCAGAAACCGGAGGGGACCGCGGACCACATGTCCAAACACCAGATCCGTAGGACTGAATCCCAAGGATTCCTGAGTGGCCTCCCTGACGGCAAACAATAACGGCAGACCCTCATCCCATTCTCTACCAGACTCTGTGCAGAACTTGCGCAGCATAGCTTTGAGGGTTTGATGGAATCTCTCCAGAGCACCCTGACTTTCCGGGTGATATGGACTGGATTTTACATGTTTTATTTGCAACTCATCCACGACCTGTGCAAACACTTTCGAAGTAAAATTCGTTCCTTGGTCTGTTTGAATAACCTTTGGGAGCCCGAAAGTAGAGAAAAACTTGATTAGTGCTTTTATTACCGGTTTTGCTTTCAGCGTGCGTAGTGGAATTGCCTCCGGGAACCTTGTTGCTGAACACATTATGGTAAGTATGTATTGGTGTCCGGATTTTGATTTTGGCAGGGGGCCCACACAATCCAATATTACTTTTTCAAACGGCTCACCTATTACTGGAATAGGATGTAGCGGAGCAGGTGGGATTGGTCTGTTAGGTTTCCCCGCCACCTGACATGTGGTACAGGAACGGCAATATGCCACCACATCGGCTTTCAGCCCCGGCCAAAAGAAGTTACGCAACACCCGATGATAAGTTTTGTTCACCCCGAGGTGTCCAGCCATGCTGGCATCATGCGCTAAGCTAAGCACCTGCCCTCGATGTGGCTTCGGCACCACCACCTGCGTAGCACCACGCAAACCACTCTGGTCAGGGGACCACCTCCTCATAAGAACTTCATCTTGTACAAAAAAAGGAGTGGGGGATTTACCTTCTGCACTCGCGGCTGCGGACATAAAACAGGGAGCCAGTGACGAGTCATTCTGCTGAGCGGTTATCAGTGCATCCCTATTTAACTTTTCACCCAGCCCTGGCATCAGCTTTGTCACACCATTGCCGCTTTCTATTCTGCCACTCTCACAGCTGGGAGACTTTCTTTCGTCTAGCGTCGCCATAAATGTGTCAGCGACATCCATAACGTCGTCAAATTTGCGCGATTGCGCATGAGTAATAGCACAAACAGGAAACACACTTGATATAGGGGTGGCAGCATCAGTAACAGAAGCAACAGGCGTTTCCACCACTTCAGGCGGGGGAAAAACATTTCCACCAGCCAAGTCATTTCCCAGAATAAATGAAACCCCTTTAATGGGTAACTGCAAACTCATGGCAACTTTAACATGCCCCGTTATTACGGGCGAATGCAAATGCACCTTGTGTAGCGGCGCCCGAAGAACGCTCATCTTAATTCCCCAGACTAACACATCTGAATCACAAGCAGTTTTATCTGACAATGGCAGTACACTGTCCAACATAAATGACTGATGCACACCTGTGTCCCGAAGAATAGTAACAGGCACCTTATCCCTCTCTTCTCCCGTCACAGAAACAAAGCCTTTGGTGATAAATGGTTTTAAACGCGGCTCTATTTCAGCATCCGTATGGTGCAAATCATGGGTGGAATGCATTTTAGGCGAAGGGACAACTTTAATAAGACCTACGCCGGCTGGATTTTTAGAGCCTTTGCGCTGCTCTTTCCTCCGGAGCGCGGGACAGACAGCGATCAGATGTCCGGGTTCGCGACAATAAAAACAGTCGCGATTTCCACCATCCTCCTGTCTATCCTTCCGTCCTACCTTTGGTGACTTTATTTTCCTCTCCTGTCCCACCCTGATATTATGTGCGACAGCGGCTGAAAATATAGTTTTGTGAGTGAGAGTAAACTCATCAGCCATCACTGCAGCTTTGGCAAGTGACGTCACCTTCTGCTCATTCAGATAAATGACTACTTGGTCCGGCAAACATTTTTTGAATTCCTCTAACAAGAGAAGTTCCTTCAGCCCCTCAAGATCCTTCACTTTACTGGCCTGCAACCATCTTTCAAACAAGCGACTCTTTTCACAGGCAAACTCCGCAAACGTCTGATTGGCAGTTTTTTCACACTTCCTAAATTTTTGACAGTAGGCTTCTGGGACAAGCTCATATGCCTGCAACACAGTCTTCTTCATGATGTCATAATCAAGGCTATCTTCAATTGATAAACTGGTACACACCTCCTGGGCTTTGCCGACCAGTTTACATTGCAACAATAGTGGCCAAAACTCCTTCGGCCAGCTTAACGCAGCCGCTATATGCTCAAAAGCGTTAAAATAGGAGTCCACTTCGGCCTCACGAAACGGGGGAACCAGTTTTTCATAGGTAACACCTATGAAAAAGAAGAAGATGTAAACAGCAAACATGTTTATCTGTCTGCCTCTGTGTAAGCCCTACTTCGTGTACTCACACCACAGGAGGGAACATAACATAAACTGGCGATGAGTTGTGAAGTCTGGAAGACTTGGCCATCTGATATGCATGTACTAACTGCGGGGCCAAGATTGGACAGACAGCGGACGATCGCATGGTGAATTAGCTTCTTAGCTGTGGATGCCGTGAGCTGCTTTTTCTCCAACGACTAAGAACCGACAGTGTCGGTTTAAAGAGCGGATGCATCATGAAAATAAGATGAGATAGCCTTTATTTGTCGGTTGCAGTTGCCCACAACTGAGATGACATACCTTGCCGACCGTACATACCATACACAAACATCACATTGGGGAGACAGGTCAGGCTAGGTAGCAAAAGGAAAAACAGTGAAATATGTAACGCAGAAGGGCAATCCAGGAGAAAAAGAATGCACAGATATCACACGCAATAGAACACAGACAAGCAACATGGGAGAATATTCCAGTATTCCAGCTGGATCTGGGACCGCTGCAGTCTTTCGATCGCCCCTCCAGCTGATCCGCTGTCCACATCGGATGGGAGGTAAGCATAGGAGGAGGCGTTCGACTCAGGGAAGGGAGAGTAATGGTGAGGGCGTATCAGTATCTGTGTACATGTGTGCGCGCGTGTCAGATGTGTGTCCTGTGTTCAGCCTGAGAAAGTGTCCTTTTGCCTGTTAGGCGAAGATCGTATCTCTTGGAAGAATTGTTGTTGTTCTCGTCGGCATCAACCTTCAAGCATTGTCAGCCTCTGCCTTCGAGCATTCAGCTGGCGCCGTCGGGGGTGGCTGCATGAAAAATGTTGGCTATGTTGTTTTAGAACGAACAGACTGCGTCAATTTTACAGTTGTTCTTAGCGTCCATCACTGGTCTCCAGGTGTATCTCCCGTTTAAGAGCTGTGAGCTCCTCCAAGATCTTCCCATATTGCATTCACTAAGAACAGTCTGAGTACTGACAGCTCTTCCCACATTTTCGATCAAAGCGGCAAGCCTTGTGGGGTTTTGAACAGCATGCACCGCTTTCTTCAATTTCCGATAAGCCAGGGCCAAGCCAACTCCAATCAGCAAGAGCCCAATTATCATGGTGCCGAATAGGTAGCTGTCTTCAGTGTCCTCAATAGACAGACCCACTAGGCACACGATGCGCCACTTCTGCCACCCGTCCGTCATGTATCCGGCAGGGAAAGTCCCTCCAGGACACTCGGGCTCTCCCGAACCCAGGCTTCTCGTCGAGAATAGTGTCAATTGCATTAAGAGACCAGTTGATCAAGTTCTTCTTCTTTAGGTTTAGAGAACAAGAGCAAGAATGAGAGGATCTCTCAGGGTTAGAGTCAGACAAGACCAGATAAGGACATAGAAGCAGCAGGGAAAATAAGGGAAGGAGAGGGTGAAAAGGAGAGGGTCCGCCTCCTCCGAGAGCCAAAGCATTGCACATATATTTAAATTGGTATGTATGTAAATGGTTACACTAGTTTCAGTCAATGTGCAAATGTACTGTTTATAAGGTTGGAGAAATCTGCAGTCAGCTGAGACTGAAGAAGTCAGTTGAATGAGTGACAAAATGTTTCTCCCACTGAAAACGTTCATCTGGAACACTGTTCCAGATGAACAGAATCGACTTTTTGGGAGTCATGAAAATAAAGAAAAAGCTTTCCAAACTTTTGACTGGTAGTGTATTTGTATGTAGTGTATTAATTCAGAGGTCCTAAGTAAGATGCTATTTAGAATCCTCACATCATTCCCTAAATCTCAACATGTTGTCATTACAAAAAATGGCAGTAAAAAAACCAGTTAAAAAATAGCTCTATATCACATTATTATCACTTTGACATTCAGATTAATGTAATGACTTTAAAGGAGAGGTGAGAATCCAGGCATGATATTTTAAATCTTCATATGGTACAATTCTTTATGTTGACAACAGACACCACACTTGTAAGAATCCTAATTTCTAAGTGATAAAGCTTTTTGTCAACTTTCAACCAATAATTCATTAAGTTGACCTTGAAGGCCTTGGTAGATGTGAGCCAAATTTTAAGAGATTGTTAACACAGCCCCGCTGCTTTTTAAAAGAAATGGTGCTATCAAATTCAGTTGAACAAGATTAATTTATTTTACATAACTTTAAACAGAATGGACAGTAAGAAATGAGTGAATATAGACTGCCAAATTATAAACAAAGAAGGAAGTCTCACCTCAGAAGCGATGACTAAAGTGCCAAAAAGTACGAGCCAAGAGGTCCCCATCTGTGTAAATCCTCTTGTCTAATATTCCCTGCACATATATGATTGAAACCAATGTTAATGAGAAGAATTCGAAATATAGACCTATATAGAGAGTGTTACTATCAGCAATGATCTGAGTCCGAGCTCAGCCATCCACATTCAGAAGATTTCAGTCTCTTCCTCTTCCTGATAATGTGTCTCTCACACCCTGTGTATTTCTCACCCATACACACACACTGAAATTCAGACTTTAGCCACAGTTGTTTACTAAGAATCACTAAAAAAATCATATGAAACTGTTATGAAACAGCCTCAAAGCCACCGGCATCTGGGCGTCACTTATGCTCAGTGTTGAGCAGGCAACCACATGCCATATAGCATGTGTAGGGGACTGGGTTTGAGTCTGACCTGCAGTCCTTTGCTGCATCATCTCCCTCTCTTTCTCACCAGCTTTCTGTTTATATTAACTGCTACACTATCCAATAAAGGTTTTAATCTTTTTTTAAAATAATCTTTTAAAAAAAAGAGACCAGATGATGTGTGCTCATTTTGGAATCTTTCTTAGTCAGATCTGAGTTACTTTATTTGTCATTGCTGATCCCAGGGCATCAACCTGCTGGATTTCTTGTCTTTTAGAGTTTTAGAAAAGCTCAGAATTTATTAACATGGCTGTTTTTTGTTAATGTTTTTTTTAAGTTTACTTTATAATCTTGGCCTCCTGTCGTGCATACTTCTAAAAGTTGTGTTTAGTAAAATTGATATCAGTATTTGTAATAATGGATTGGATTTCATATAGCGCTTTTCAAGGCACCCAAAGCACTTTACAATGCCACTATTCATTCACTCTCACATTCACACACTGGTGGAGGCAAGCTACTGTTGTAGCCACAGCTGCCCTGGGGCAGACTGACAGAGGCGAGGCTGCCATATCGCGCCATCGGCCCCTCTGGCCAACACCAGTAGGTGGTAGAGTAAAGTGTCTTGCCCAAGGACACAACAACCAGGACAGAGAGCCCGGGGATCGAACCGGCGACCTTCCAGTAGCAGATACGCTTCCCAAGGTTAGCCTAGGGTTAGGTTGGAATATGCTTGTAGAAAAACACAAGCATATTCTGCTTGTGTGGCTCTTTCATACTTACACTTTATTGATCCCTGTGAGGCAATTCATCGCTGCATTTAACCCATTCACTCAGTGAAGCAGTGGGCAGCCATTGGGCGCCATGTGTAGGAATGGTACCTTGCTCAGGTGTACCTCCTCAGGATAGCCGTTTAGTGGATTCGAACCCCCAACCTTCTGGTCATGGGGCCATCACTCTACCTACTGAGCTATCCCTGTCCCCTCTCATTTCAAAATGATGTTTTAGTTTTCCACCACTGGAGGATGCTGCAGGATAGATCAGAAACTTGTACCACCCCCCTCCTGGATTAATCATGTATATTGTCTCGATACCGAGTTTAACATATATGGACACCCCAGTTTAAAAAAAATGAAAATGCTCTGGAAACTATTTCATGGTTCTGCCCTTACAATATGTGATCCACCTGCCACTGAGACACAAATGTAAGTACAAGAGCAGCAAATTTAGGACAATTTTAGGACACAGAAAGGTATTATTACTCTCAAAGATTTATATATTGACAGGCACTTTGCATCATTTACTCAGTTGCAGAACAAGTTCTCTCTCCCTGCGTCACATTTTTTTCATTATTTACAGATAAGAAACTATGATCGTCAGAGTATTGTTAATTTTCCATCTCTTCCGGAAGAGGGGTCAATTTTTACACTCCTTCTGAGTTCCCCGGATTCTAAAAAGTTGGTTTCTGGTTTTGTGAAAGCCTTTTCTGAGTATTTAAATTTTAAATCTGACTTTTTGAAGATGGCATGGGAGGAAGAGCTTGGTTTGCTGATTGGAGATGAGGTGTGGGAGAGGAGTCTGTGTAGGATCCATTCTTGCTCTATAAATGCATGGCATCAGTTAATTCAATTTAAAGTGCTTCATAGACTTCATTATTGAAAAACTAAACTGCAAAGGATTTTTCCTTCTATCAGTTCGATATGCGATCGTTGTAAACTTGGAGAAGGCTCTCTTACTCATTTGTTTTGGACTTGTCCCAAATTGTATAACTATTGGTTGGACATTTTTAATTGTTTTTCTGATATCTATAATTGCACATTAGAGCTGGACCCAGTAATTGCATTGTTTGGATCTTCCTCTTCCCTTTTACACCTCAGCTCTGCTGCACAAACTACAGTTTTGTTCGGAATGGTAATTGCTAAGAAAATTATCTTGACTCTCTGGAAGTCGGATATTGTACCTCAATTCAAAATGTGGCTCACAGAACTGACTGCTCTACTACATATGGAGAGAATTAGGTATACATTAGCGGACAAACTTAGTAATTTCTTTGATGTGTGGCAGCCATTTTTAGACCATGTATTAAAACAAAGTCCTGTTAGATTGATCACCAATAACTTAGCCTACCACCTTAGTGTTTTATTTTTGTTTATTGCCAGTGTTGAAGTAGTATTTTTGTCGTTGCAGTGTAAACTTTTGTCTTATTTGTGTGTTTTAGCCCTTGCTGTTGTGTTGTCTGTTGTTTTTTTGTTTGTTTGTTTTTGTTTGTTTGTTTTTTCTTATATTAAAAAATGTCAATAAATATATATATATAAAAAGAGCAGCAAATTTAGGTCAGAGTAACGAGTAATATCATAAACTAACCTATTTCTATTTCAGAAGTGTTTTTGCTGTTTTAGCTTCTGAAGGGCTTTTTTGTTTCTGGCAGATGTTAGCTGGTTTAGAAATACAATACTGTTATCTCCCTTTGCGGCTGTGTGTTAGGAATATGGGGCACCGTTTGTAAACTGAAAATGCTGAAATTAACACCAACATATTTCCACATGTAGGTTCAAACCTTATAAAACATCGAGTCACTTATACAATATTTACCAAAATATTTGTAACTTTTTATAATTAAAACTAAATTTTAAATCTAAACAAATGTTAAATCCAAATATTATTTTTAAATCTAAATGTTATGGCAAACTAAATATTTAGCAAATACGCAAATTATTCTCCTGGTCAATCAAAATACCAAAATAAAAGCAGCGGTCAGGTTGTGTGACTGCTCTCCCCTGACAGTCACTTCTTGCTTACCAGCATCTCCAGCGATTTAGCTGAAAACATCGGAAGAGCCATTTTGTCAACCATCTAAATGTTCAGCAGTAATGCTCCTTCACAATCGCCAAAACACTTAGTGAGTTTATTGTATAGCATGTTGGACGGGTTGATGGCAGTGTTAGCTAAATAGCATACCTAAATTACTGAGCTAGTCCTCACTTATTTTTTTATTGGGCAGTCAGCAGACAGACATCAAACATCATACAATTTTATTTATTTATTTGGTAGGTAACAGTCCTTGATGTAAATATTTCTTTAGGAATCCAGTCAGTGATGGCAAACAAAGCTTTCTGAAGCATTGAAGCTTGTGTTAAAAAACGGGTGGCTGTAGCTCAGAAGTAGAGCAGGTCATCTGCTGATCGGAAGGTATTTCAAATATCCTTGGACAAGATATCAACCCCAGGTAGCTCTATGAATGTGTGTGAATGGTAGTGAGCTGATAGAAGATGGTGCTTGTGTGAATGGGTGTGAATGGGGTGAATGTGACATGTTGTATAGAGAGCTTTCAGTACTCTGGGAGGGTAGAAAGCACTATATAAGAATCACTCCATTTAATATTACTCAAAGCTTTTCAACACGGTCATATCTGGTGGCCAAAAATATGAACAGCTTGAATCCACAATTCACAGTTTACTGCCTACTCTACAGAGTGGAGTTCACATTTCTGTCTGATATTGGACAACCCTTGTGTGTATGTATTTTTTGAGGTGAAAAAAATTATGTCTTTTTGTTTAATAAATAAATTAGATCAATAAACGTTTCCTATTTAAACATGTACCATGGTGTGGTCTTTCTTTTTCTTGTGACTTCTTGATGTTGGTAAATACAATAGAAAAAAGATACATATGATATACCTATAATAATTCACAATATGGAGTGTGTTTCTCCATTTTTGGATGGCATATTCATCTCTGATAGATGAGCTTCGACTGCATTACATTCGACACAGGCAAAAGCCTTAGTATGTAAAAAAAAAGTCAAACCAGTCAGACCTTTTTTTTTCCACAGACGTCAAGAAAAAATAACTTAGCTTACGAACTTAGTAAAGTAACTTTGAGTTACTTGTAGTTTCACTATTTCCAATTTGTAACTACTCTTTAGATGCAGGTTCTTTGCCATTTACCTGAATAAATTTGAACATTTCAGATATTAAAAACAAATTCTGGTGAATTTAAAATTAAATCAAACACGTATATGACCACTTCAAATGTATTGATACAATTCAAATTCCCTTTATTTATCTCCAAGGGGCAATTAAAAAGGCACAGAGACCACCACATAAGACACAGAACATAAAAGCATCAATATAAAATGACCAATCATAGTTCCGATCCAATGAGCAGTTAAATTACCAAGGAACTGAATGTGTGGGGAAGGAAGCAAGAAAAGGATGCAATACTGGGGTGGGAAAGGCTTACAGTTCTGATGCTGAAGTGCTGTAGGGACATTAGTGACCCTTTTTTGCCACTCAAACACAGTATAAAGTTGACTTTAAAATCAAAAAAGAAAACCCAAAAAACTAAGGAATAGTACACATTTGTTTATTTTACTTTATTTGAGATCATAATGAATACAAGATGTCAGATACATGTATAACTTTTCTAAAACTACAATGCTGTTGGTCCAATGAAATGAAAAAAGTACTTACTGCTTATTTTCTCGAACATTTAATTAAAAGATAGAACCAAGATGTGATGCCATACCTGAAACGTGGCAGACATTAATACAGTACTGCTGAAAACTGTGCAGAATGTGTAAAGGGAACAGACGTTTTGGAAAAGGTTTTTGTTTGCCTGTTTACTGAGGAACACATGAGAACATTTCATTCCACATGAGAATTCATTTGACCGAGCACACACGCTGTCTGAAGTGGGAAAAAATACCTAAATTAACTGAGAAAAGTCAATCTTAGTTCTAAGTGAGGTAAAGACCACTGTCCTAGATACACAAAGATAAAAGTAATACTAAACTACTTTTAGAGAACGACCACCAACAAACGTGCTTCCTAACATATCAGTCTATTCCTTCATAATGACAGTAACAAAAAACAATTGGGTGGAGGAAAAGAAAGTGAGAAAACTATGTTAGAAAATCAGTCCAGAAATAAGCTGCTACACCATGATCCCAGAGTTATATGACAAGGACAATATAACACCTAAGACTTATCTTCCTTCTGTTTCTTATTCTTTTTCTCCTTCTTCTTCTTTTTCTTTTTATTCTTTTTTGTTTTAGGTGATTTTCCGTCATCATCAGTGCTATCACTGTATTTATCATTTTCAATGCTGCCTTTTTTCTCCTTGGATGATTCTAGGTCTTTCGCTTTAACTTTACCATGGCTTCCAGTGGACTTCTCCTTGTCCACCTCCTCCTTGACCCTGATGTTAGAAGTTGAAGGTGTCAGTCCATCGGAGACTGTTATAAACATTTGCTCCTTTTTCATTTCCTCTTTCAAGAAGATGTTTTCATCTCTATCCTTGTGACTTTTGTGGTCATCATCATGGTATTGGCTTCTGAAATCTTTCTCATCCTTCCAATTCCGTAGATGGTCTGTCCTATTCCGGTGGTTTCCTGAATCCCCGTGGTAACCATAACCCCTGTGATCTCTCCTGTCTGGGGGGGCAGGGTGTCGATTACTGGAGGCACTGTAATGATGAGGGTGTCCTTTGCTGTCTTTAGAGTGCCTGTCCGTCTGTTCTTTTGGCTACAAACACACGGGGGGGAAGAAAAGTTGAATTGAACATGAACAGTTTTGGGATAACTGTAAAGTTTCTTTCATTGTGAAAACAACATTTTAGATTCAAGCTTGTATAATTGGGTTAATATACATTCATCATGGTATATTTTAGGCTTTTAATGATTTCTTAGAACTGCTCCTTTTCCAGGGTGGAAGGATTCTACAGCCTACAACTTTAATGAATTTAAACAACAAGAACTGGGTCCACAACTGGACAGCAGAAGTGGCATTAAAACCGTTAAATATGTAGTCAAGAAGTTGAAGGGTTATGATCCTATTTGATTCAAATATAACTAAAAATCATTGAACATTTTTTTCCTGTATATACAAGGAGCACCTTGACTATGTGAAAAAGATGTCAGCCAAGTTAAAATCTGTTACATACTTATCCTTTTATGTTTTTCAAAAAAAAATGTAGAGTATCATGTGCCTCATCCACAATGAGTTATGTACAATGGGTACTCACAATAGAATTACTATGATGGCGGATAGCTGCATGGTTTTCAGCAGACTTCAAATCTCCAATGAACTCCTCACATTTCTGGCAGTAAAAGCCAGTAACTGAAGTTATAAAACCCTGTCCTGCAAATGGAGAAGAAAAGTATTTAAGTGTAAGGAATATTTTAGACTGTGGGAGACAACAAAATGGAAATAAACAAAGAACACTACATTACCATCTTGTTTTAACAGTTCATCCAGTTCTTTGGCCAAAGACTCCATTTTATTTACTTTCTGTTGTTTCTCTCTCTTCCTTTCCTCACTGTCACCCTCCTGTGAAACACATTTGAATTTCAAAATAAGCGGGTGCTTTAGCATTTTTTTCCTGTATCTCACTTCATTACATGAATGACGCTTGAAAATTCACCTTATGTTTATCAGATGCTTGAGATGTGCAGTCTCTTTTTGTTCGTTTGTCCTTTGTAGCTTAAGGAACAAAGAATAACGGTAATTAATGTATAACTATGTTTTCACTAATAAAAGTATTAAAGAATAAAAACAGAGGTGTAAGACATCAGACCAGGTGACATCAGCTGGGTAAATAGCTCTCATACAAATCTCTTGGTTTCACACAAGCAGACTTTTGTGCTTGTTGCCATCCCTTAGACAACAGTAATGCTGGGCGTTCTATATGTTTCTTCATGGTTGACCTAATGAAATTTAAAATGTTTTATGACCTTTTTCATTAAAAAAAAAAGAAAAAAAAATCACAACCACACCAGCCACACAATGACAGAATTATAAAAACTATTAGTATAACTAATCTAATGCAAAAGATGTGATAATTAGCAAGTCACTATAGTTTAGTTATCCAGAAACTGGATTAAAAGAGTGTGACGTATATATTTAAGCATATGCTTAAATACATACATATTTAAAAAAAACAACAAATAAACAATTGTTTACTTAAACCATTACTTTTTGGTTTTTCCCAATTCCCTTTTGGGATTTAAAAAAAAGAAGAAGAAGGAAGCCAAATTTCAGAGAGCCAGAAAATGCAGTTTCATGGATGCCTCCAAAAGCAACTCAATCTCGACAGACTCCCATATCAAAATGCCCAACTTCACAGGATAAATAAAACTCCTTACAGACTTCTACAAGAAAAAGGTCTGATCTTCATAATTTTCTCCCATTTTCCCCTTTCATGACCTCTGCAAAAGTTACCCTTTATGAGTCTATTTTTATTTAAAAGGGGTAAATTTAGATATATATATTTCCCATATTCATTAAACAAAATGAAATAGCTTCTTTTGTTTTAATGGCTAACAGCACATGAAAATCAGAAATCCAGTACCTCAGACTTGTAGCATATTTCCTCATATCAATCAAAAAGGATTTACAATGCAGAAATGTCTAACATCTGAAAAGTATGCACATTTACAGTTGTAATCACAGTAGTCACTTGAGTCTTAACCCTAACCCTTTTCCAATGTGGACTGATTATACAACACCTTATATTACTTAAAACAAGAATTTGGTTCATAAGTTTAAATTGATGGATTGTCTCTAATCTACATAGGGCAAAAAGTATACGTATGCTTAAATCTATACATTCACTTCACTATGTTTTAATAAGTGGTGCTGAAGGTTCTACAGTATCTTAACTTGACAAGGCTTTTACCTATTGACTTTTCAAAACTACCAGTTGACTACAATTGGTAGTTTCTCTTTTCCAGCATAAAAAGTTGATTGCCAGCAGTCATGGCATTGACCAATGTCTAGAACACTGGAAAAGTCTAAGGAACTCTGTGAAGATCTAAGATGGATAATTGTAGATTTAAACATGCAGGGGATGTTTCATGGAGACATTTCTAAAAAACTACACATTCCAGAATCATCAATTCAAACAATTATAAATAAGTACAAGTTATTTGGATATGTCAGCACTTTGCCAAGAATAGAAAGAACACGCAAACTGTCCCACTCACATAAAACAGTTGCACTGGTGCATTGCACAAAGTGGCTGGAATAATGAAGGAGGACTACAACCTCCAAAATCTTTCCTCTTTTACATTTCCTCAGATCAGCAGCTAGAAGAAGACTAGTCAAATATCTAGCCAGGATTACGCCAGAAGCTTGTTAATGGGTACTAAAAGCATCTGGTCTAGGGCTGCCACAAACGATTATTTTGATAGTCGACTAGTCACCGATTATTTTTGCGATTAGTCGACTAATCAGATCATGCATCCATTGGACGTAAAACGTACAGCTTATTGCGCCAGCATGCATCTGCTCTTATATAACTATCATTAGCTTACAGCTTTAAGTGTTTAAGATATGTGCTAACTAAAAATAAAGACAAGATGATAGTTTATTAAATTTTAATGAAATTTGCAGATTTTTTTGTTGAAGTTTAATAAACTCCTTGCTATCTAAAATATAACAGGACACCGGAGTATATTCTGGAGCATCTCACACTTCTGATAACCAGTTGTCTGCTTCACGTTTATTCAGCTGTGTAAAAACTATAACTTTAATCTCAGCCAAACCGATTTACTCAGGAACAAATTAAATACTAAAAAAGCCAAACAATAACATTTTTAAGTTATCTAAGTGACTTATGTATGTTAAACCTGAGTAGCGAAAGACGGCGGTGGGTTTGAAAACGATTTGCCGGGAGTCCGGTGTTCTCACGGGCTGTAGTGAGCCTTGCCCCCGGCTAGCTATTGAGCAAGTAGTTAACAGACGTCTCCGAAAATGTCGGAGCGCTTTTGAAAATATGTGGTGTCTTGATAAACTGACCAGATATTTGAGGTTTACACAGTTACATTCTCGCCTGAAAATATGTTAAACGTTTATTTTGTGACCCAGAAAGAATAATAACAGTAATATTAAAACTAACTAGCTGCCGCCATTGTTGGAAACTGAGCTGGGCTGCGCTATGAATTCTGGGACAGAGCTACTTCTTCTTCTTCTTCGGGGTTTAATGGCAGCTGGCATCCTTGTACATGCAGTGCTGCCATCTTCTGTTTCAGTCCGTTATTACACTCTTAAATCCTACTACTTATTCCTGCGTCTTTTGTGATCTTACAAAGCTTCAAACGACGCGTCGACTATTAAATCAGTCGTCGATGATTTTGATAGTCGACGTAATCGTGACTAGTCGACTAATCGTGGCAGCCCTAATCTGGTCAAGGTGCAATTTGCTAAGGGACAGTTAACCAAATATTAGTGGGGACGTATATATTTGAGCCTGTATGTACAATGTTAACACAGTATGGTTTAAAGAAAATTCTAAATAAATTTAAACTTGTGCACCCAATTCTTGTTTTTTAAAGTAATTAAAAATGTATGCTGTACAATCATTCCACCCTGGAAAAAGAAGAATTCAAAGAAAACAGAAAAAAAGAAAACAAAGAAAACCAAGACTCTTTCACCAAAAGTTAAGCACGTGTTTACGAGCCTGAGCACCCTTTACCTCATCTGTATGTTCTCTATGGCAGCGGTCCCCAACCCCTGGGCCACGAGTCGTTTGGTACTGGGCCGCGAGAGTTGAGGTTTGGTTGTGAAATTTATGGTTTTCATGGTTTTTATCGTTAACTCTGTTTCCCTGGGTCTTTTCCCGTGTTGCAGTTGTGTGTCTTATTTTGAAAGAAATATTTACGCGAGAGCAAGTGGCAGAGAGGACGATGTTACTCTCAAATTTGTTGGAGCATTTCAGGAGGACGCTGCTAATAAAGTTACACAATTACACAGTGAATTAGCGTTTATTACTATATTTACAAAATACCACAGTTTTTGTCTTGGCCTTTTCATTTTATTTTGTTGTATTTATCCACGACACCTTAAAGGCTGGTCCGTGAAAATATTGTCTGATATTAAACCAGTCCGTGGCGCAAAAAAGGTTGGGCACCGCTGCTCTATGGGGTTAGCGTCAGATAAGTTAGCTGACCAATAACATGCTGTTAATAAAGTAACAGTATGTTATTACTGTTTACTTTATAAACAGATCAGAAAATCATTTTAGTAATTTTGGCACTGTAGCTAGATAGAGGTCCTGTTGGAAAAAGAAACCAGCATCTCCATAGCACTTGTGAGATAGTGCTGTACAATCTTCTGTACTGAAAATGGAGTTGATAAAACACAGTGGATCAATCACTACAAACATCGGAAGATGAAGCGGCACCCCAAATTATCAGTGACTGTGGATACTGGACTTCAAAAAAAAAAAAACGTGGATTCTGGGCATCTCCACTCTTCCTCCAATATAAAATCCAAATCCCTTCTGGTTCAAAAACAAAGACGAAGTTAGCTAACATGCCAAACTCCAGTCCTGAAAACAGTAGTCCATTAACTAGTGCATCTTTTTAAATTATCTAGGTTTATTTTAAATACACTGCGTATGGTTTGTATTCACAGACAAGTCAAATAACATACAATTCCAGGTTTAAACTTTAAAAGTCTGTTATGTGTAACTCATTACATAATCTGCCATAATGAAGTAAATCAAAAAACTGTTTAAAGGCATTGTTAATAACACAAAATACTGAAAAAAATAGAAACTCAGTAGCATGAGTAAACTATGCTGAATCATTCATTTAATAGAAATCTCTCACCTTTGATCAGAGATTGCAGAGACTCCAGAGCCTGACGTACATTTGGGTTATTGAGTGCTGGCAATGCTAAAGTTGCTGCTGCTTTGTCTGAATTGACAAGTGTAGAAGATGACTCCTGCTCATTCTGACCCTGCGTCTTCCCCTTGATCTCACTTGATGAACCCAGGCTTTTTAATATGATCTTGATTTTCTCATATTCCATGTTGTCCAGATTGGAGTGGACAAAAGTTGAAGAAGCCAACTGCAGGGACTGATTTGGATCAAGAAGATGTCCACAACGAGTGGAAAGGGAACTACTCTCTTTCTGTAGTTTGGCCTTTTCATTAATCTGGGAAGCTGGTTCATTCCCATACAAGAAAGACTCTTCATCTTCAAGTTCATTAGCTTTCTGGTATGCAGCATCTTCTTGACTTTGTCCTTGAAGCCATGAGAAATCACCACCAACTCTTTCATGTGGAAGCAGCATGCTTTCCTTTTCCAGCATTGATAAACTGTCTTGACTGTCATGTTCCATATGTGTAGGCTCATTAGATACACACTCAACTTTTTTCCCCTCATGTGGAGCCTGTGTAGAAGAAATCACAATTAGATGCACTGAATTTGTGGCTGCTCACAATTATACTGCTCAGTTTAAAGGTTCAGGGCTAAAGCAATCAATTGTTCACCCATGAGCCTTTGTAGATCAATGTAATTCTCATTTCAGCATAAATAAGTTCAGCATAAAAACCAACCAAAAACCTCAAGCTCCAGTGCACTGTTACATGCTTTAACTTAAGACTAACATTCTTTCCTGGCTCTTATGGCTTATATTGAAACCTCACCATTATAAACTACAGCTTTTAACAGTTACAACTGCCAATGTCTGAGACGTGTATGTGCTGTGTTAAGAAATTTCAATTTAAGCTGCTGTTATTTAAATATAATAGCAATTTATAATAGTAATGTCCCAATGTAACATGCAAGGTAGATACAGCACATAATTTGTACAGGTTTCACTGAAATGTCTTATTTTTCTAAAAACAGCTTCTGCAATTACAAGAATTTTACTTAACTTAACATATGCACTTCTACTTAAAGACATTTTACATAGAATTTGATTATTTCTTTATATTATAAAAATATATATAAATAATGCTGCTGAAACCTCTATCAATTACTGGTTACTTCCTTACACAATGTCATTTTTAGATCAAGTTACATAAAGCATGTCAGAGAATTTTGTTTTGCACTGCAAGATTGTCTTAATTTAAAAACAAACAAAAAAATACACAAATTAATGACTTACAAATGCTAAATCATGCTAGTACTTGGGAAGCGTTACTATAATGTTAGGGTTTGTTGTTATGAACTTTAGGTGTAATTTAAATATGTAAGGCTAATTGCTACTCTAGATAGTTGTTTAACTCAACTCTTAATGTTGGTTTTTTTTTTTATTACAATGCAGCTGGTTTCAATTTGGTCCAGCAAAACAATGATCTTAGCATAACTTGTGGAATAAGTAATAAGCTCTACCTTAATAGTGAGAATGATATCTTTGAGAGATGGCAGCTGATCTTCCAAATCTTGGCTGCTCATAACCAGCTTCAATCCTTCTAACAGACTATTTCCTGGCAGATTATTACTGCTGTTGACGGTGATGAGTCCAGGGCTCCTGTTTCTCTTTTTGCCTTTGCCTCGGCTCTTTTCACTACTGCTACTTCGTGACTTGGATCGCCTTGCTCGACTCTTGCTCCGTACATGACTCTTTTTCTCAATTCGACTGTTGCTCCGACTCCTACTGCGAGCCCTGCTTTTGCTTCTAGCTCGACTCTTCCCACAGGCATGAGTTTTGCTTCTTCCCCTGCTTCGGCTGCGTACTCTGCTTTTGCTTCGACCACGACTCCTGGCTCGAGACCTGCCTTGGCTTCTGCTACGGCTTCGACTACGGCTCTTGCTTCTAGCCACATGCTTCTGGAATTCACGGTCTGATTTGACTGCTTCTTTCAATATACTAGCTGACTTAAATGCCTCAGCCAGGTTGTATGCCATGTTGCCTTTGAGATAGTTTGGGAGGGGTTTGTTGGCTGCAATGCATCTCAGGAATTCCTCACCAGCACGGTCACTATAAACAAACAAGCATGTGTTTAAAACACTGGCACAAACAAAAGAATACTTTAATGCTAAAACTGACTTATACACACTATTTCAATGACAGAAACACACAAACACACACACAGACCTATTATCTAGAGAATGACGTTCCACTGGAGGGGGATTCCACTGTGGTACCGGATGTGTTGATGGTTCAGCAGGAGTAACGATCTGCTGGCTTCCTCCCAAAGCAATTGGTGTACTACGGTCTATGGAGGAGAAGCTGCTACAGTGGGGCTGAGAGCATTCAGAATTCATGTTATAGTGCTGTACAGGTTATAACTGCAGAAGATTATCTATGGCATTTTTTATTTTGTATGGAAAAACTTCTGAAGAGATTTTAAAAAGACATTTCTCAAATGATAGTATTTATCTACAAATGGTCATGCCCATGCAGCTTTGGTTTATCACAGTTTTGGTTTTCTATTTAAAAACAAAAGATTAACCGTTTAAGTGGTCTGGTCACAACAGGCAGTTATTAGCTGATTTTAGAATTTTTTACAAAATCTTACAGCAGCCTATGTTTGACCTGCCGCATCTTGCCACCTGTAGTAATTTTGACAGTTATTATTCTATGTAGAGCACAGAGCATAACTGTCACTATTACTACAGAGATGATCAATGCTTTTACTACTTGTGTCAAGTGTCAAGTAGGGCTGGGCTATATCATACCGTTCACGGTAATACCGGTGTAATGTTGGGCAACGATAGGAAAATGAAATATCGCGATAGAATATGGGTAAAACGCGCATGCGCAGTGCCTTTGTTTACATGCCCACATGGCGGCGACGCAGAGTGAGAAGAGCGAAAGGGGATTGTTGAATGAAACGGATGAACCAGAATTGATTTGTAAAAATGCTGCAACTTCAGTGGTGTGGAACTGGTTTGGCTTTCATCCGTCAGATACACAAAAAAGCACTATATTTGGTAGAGCATGCTAGCGGGCCGTCGTTATTACGGTGTTGTTTGGAAAATAGGGCACACTTAAAATCAATCCTTTGATTTTTCTGAAAATCAACAGTGCCCCTTATAATCCCGCTCGAAAATCTGTCAAATGTTTCAGTACGACTTTGCTAAGCTATGAAGCCTCACCGCTTGATGGATTGTCGGACCATTACGGCTATCGTAGGCAGGAGCCTGGCGGAGTGATATGTACTGTGCTTCAACATAATATTACCGTATTGTGTGTGTATAACCTCTTTTTAAGTTCAGTGGATATTATACATGGTTATGCTGAGGATATGTCGGCCAATTTCCACTGGAAATACCTTTTGGTTAAACTGTCAGCAAGGAATTTGCATTTGCACTGTTAAATTTTTATATAGCTTTAATGCACTTAAAAAAGCTGCTTGTTTAAGTGAAAATACATTGATGGTTTAGGAGTTAGGATTCTGCAATTAAGATAAGGCCCTAGCAAACCACCATGGAAATGTGAAACTTTTGGTCTGCTTTAAAATTACAGATTTCATGTTTCATTTTAAGATTAGGAAAATTTTTCAGGGAGGAAACTCTGTATCAGATCTTGTTAGGAGGGTTTTTTGTTTTTTTTTCAAATGCAAGTTCAGTAACACGCCTATTCATGAATTGCATAAATAAAATAATCCCACCAGACTAATAGAGTAAAGAGTGCTAAGCATCAACATCACCTTCCAGGTCATTCTGAACAGAGTGCATGCTGTAAAAAGTGACTGAACCACTGTGTGAATGACAACCTGCAGTCAGTGACTCTGAAGAGATGCGAATGGAGTAGCTGAGTCTCAATAAAAGCATAAAAAGCCAGCTCTACTCTAGTAACACTAGCTGATGTTTCTAAAGTAGAGTTTTCTCGACCACAGTAAAAACGAAATTGTTTAAAAAAAAAAAAAAAAAAAAAAAACAGCACAGGACACAGGTTTTCTTTACTTTTTGAAAGGTTTTTGTACACATAAATTTGTTATTTTGTCACAACATAACCAAGCAAATGAAGACACTGTGACAGATTAAAAAAACAGAGCTCCTTAATTATCTAATGTAACATGTGCCACATACAATAAATATATTAAAATGCTATAAAAATCAGCCATGGCCACAATCTTGTGTGCTCACAATGATAATCAGACTTGTGTTTAAATGCTTCCAAGGCTTCTTGAACTCTGGCTTGTACAGTTATGTGACTATAAAACATGCAACTTCCAAAATGTTTCTTTAGCAAGACTTTTGGCTTTTGTAAACTAAACAAACTAGATTTTAAAATACACATTAGTTTCCTCTGATAAATGTAGGCACACAAACATACAACTTCCACCAAGTCAAACTGAGTAGCAGCCACAGATAGTACTGTTTTTTTCCTGCTGTACAAAGGAAGACAAATCTCTACATGAAGGCTAAAAATGACATGTTAAATGCTTCTTAAGAAAAAAGTCGTGAATCAGTACAATAACATATTTACATGTATTTGCCCATTCCTAAAAGCAAATAAGGGACAATTCAAATCCCATCCATTCTTCAGTGCATCTGCAAGATTATCAAAATCCAATTCGATTTCATTTTAAAATGTTATCCTGCAAAATACGGGAAACAATGTCAAGTAAATAAACACTATCAGAGCATATATTATGTTCATAAAAATGTGTCACTGGTACCTTAAACACAAAACAGAGACATAAACTAATGGTACAATCCTAAGAAGGGGATAACTAATTTCTCCATTACAAGTTTTTCAGGTTACATAACAGTTTAAACTTATTACATAACATTTAAAACAGTACGGATGCAGTCCAGATTCACTCTCTCAGCTGAACTCCTCGCAGAGGGAGAATCACACTCCCTGTGAAGAATCTCACACAAACTACTGAAGATGAAGAGCTACGTGGGTTTTTACACTGGATGCTCTTACTAACACATCCACAAAGGGATCTGTAACCTCCCGAAATCAAACCGGGGATGAACACCCCCAGGACTGATTTATTTAAGGATTAATTTTACTAAATAACTCATCACTTAAAAACTAACTAACAATGCAAAAGAATCAGAATCAGAATACTTTATTAATCCCTAAGGAAATTATGTAACAAGGAAGTTGTTGGTTTGGCTGCATTGTGTTAAGATGGTTTCTGCTATCTAAAAGGGGATGAATGTGCCAGCATTAGAATGGTCTATCAATTTTATTCCTTAAAGTCAGATGATCTAAGTAGGAACACATGATGTTTGGCATAATTCCACATTTGATCTAATAATATCTAACAGCAGCAAGCTCATTCAACCGTAGCTTACACTGCTGACCTTATTGGTTGGGTCATGCTATCTAAATACTTCTTTTCCTGAGATCACCAACTCACATTTTTCTACGTCAACTCAGAGTTTGTTGTTATTTCAACAAAACAGACTAATCAAAGTGAAGTATGCTCCAAACACTGACTTAGAGCAACCACAGGACAAGAGACTCCCTGGAGATACACTTCATGATACTGCTCAGTTATTGTCATAAAGTAATTAGCAACTCAAACATACAGAGACACTATAAAACACTACAACTCACAAATGATCTAGACTGTTTTTCATCGGGGAAAAAAAAGTGCAAACTTACCCTTGTTGATGTGAAGCAGTTAGAGCAAATACTGATCCATACGGAGCTGACAAATTAACCACAAAGCCTGCCGCTTGTCACTACTCCACAGCAGACAGGATTTAAAAGAAAAAGTTGCGTATGAAATGACCCGAAGGTAGCCCTCTCTAGCTAAGTACCATGTTAATGTATACATACATATAAACATAAACAGTTGCTGATTAGATAGGAAGCTAGCAAGTATTAATTACTCTTACAGAGAAAATGGATCAGCAGAAGACAGCAGCACCATTTCTACCATATCTTAGAAAGAAACAAACAGGTGGACTAGCATTTCTGTACTTCATCCGGGGGGTAAAAACCTTTAACCAATGCAAGACATTATTAAAGAAGATTATGTGTTCCCCTAGTTCGTCTGCAAGTTTGAAAGTTCGAAAGCATTCCGAGCTATTACGGCTGTTTTAGGGTTGATAACAGTGTATTTCTTATAACTTTTCTCATATGTCTTTCTACCAGCCACCTCTATAAATTTAAAAGGGTCATTTTTAGATAGCAGGTAACAAATGGAATGTTAGTAGTTATTTGCAGCCAGCTTACGTTATTAAAAATGTATAAGGAATGTGACTATTTTTCAAAATTGAAACAAGACGTTAACGTTTACACATTTTTTTCTTATGAAGACGTTTTGATTTTCTTTACCATTTCAGAAACTATTTTTTTTTTTTATTTCATTCACTCTTTTGTCTAAAATGATGTTTAGTCTAGCAGAAATTTGTAGGCTATATATCTATCTGTCTACATCATGGTTGTCAAACATAAGGGCCAGGGGCCAAAATTGGCTTGACAAAGACTCCAATCCAGCCAACTGTGTGTCTTTGGACAGCGTAGATGCTAGACTTTTAACTGTATGTCCTTAACCTTTACAACTTGCTGGATAAAAGTAATTAAGTAACAGAGAAACAATTAAATGACAGAAATTTTCCTGTTTTTTTTTCACTATGTACCTTAAGGTGGTAGGAAAAAAAATAGCTTTGATTAACAGAAGTCTTCTGTTTTATAATTAAAAGACAGTCTGGCCAGTGAGCTACCAGAATGTTTTCTGCATGTTTACACACTTATTTCTTGCCCAAAGAGTTCCGCTGACGGATTTCTTTTATCATGTACAAAAACTGAGATATCAGAATCAGAATACTTTATTGATCCCTGGGGGAAATATATTATTATATATACAGTTGAAATTGCACTTACTTGTCTTTTATTAACATATCTTAGGAATTTAATGTGTTGTTACAGTTCTTTACATTGACAGAAAAGGGAGTGTCGCTGGCCTTGCCTTGCAGGACAGTTGTTGTGATTTGGTGCTTTATAACTAGAACTGAATTGCACAGAATTTGTCTGGTACACACATCAATGTGGGCTGTGTGCCCCACAGTGCAAAATGGTTTGATATTCCTGATCCACATGATCCAAACTATGAAGACGCTACATATTAACTTTTGGGCGATTTGTAAAAACTTTTCCAACTGACAATCGTCAGTCAGGTGATATATTCACGCAGGTGACTTTTTGATGGGCGGAGCATGGACTGAATTGCACATTTCGTATTTATACGTTTTGTTTGGAGGGAATATTTTACTTTCTGTTCTTGTTTGTTTCAATATAGCTACTTTTAGGATTATTCCTTTTATATATTTGAGATGCACCAAATAGCACAAAAGACTTAACATTACGTCGAAGACTTTTTTTTTTATGTTCACTGAACATGTATTTGTTATTTGGTCAAGAGTGTAAAACAGATAACGGCCTGTAAACACGGTTAGAGTGGAAAAAGAAGCCAGTTTCTCTTTGTTTCCCTCCCACCAATGTGTGTTTTTTTAATTTAAATAAAATGTTTTTGCAGTTTTCGTTGTGCAGTTGTGCAGCGTGCTCTTTGCAGATGTTTTTGTCAGTGACGTGACTCGCATTTACCCACAAAAAAACTGAGTTAGGATACAGAAACCAATCACTTCTTTCATAATGAGAGGTGCATGCTGTGCACTGAGGCGTGTCAAGAGCTGCATCTCACAGTGGTCTATGAATTCGTACGCTAGCGTTATGGTTGTCAACTCCCTTTTCCCAATCATGTTACTTCGTCACTAAGCTAGTACTACCTAGTCTTGGATACGTACACGAACGAAATGCCCACTCGACGGTCTGTTGTGGAGATAATCTCGTGCTGCGCCCGGATATAGTCCACAGGGCCTGGGGGGTAAGTGTCCAGGAGGAGGAACAGAGCAGGGCCCTGTGAGTCTAAAAGGAGGGCCGTGAGGCGGTGGAGGTCCGAACGGCAGCGGTGGAGGCGCCTGGCGAACAGGTTCACCCGGGCGATACATGTCTGTGTTCAAGAGGACATGTAACGCTGAATAAGAGAAGCTCTTTTCAACCCAGTGTGTGTAGGGTTTGCCGCTGCAATTCTCGCCGTCTGCAGCTTCCGCCGGAAAGACAACAAGTACACTTCCGGAGTAATTATTTCAAAATACAGGTCGTGTCCAAATTCATGGGCTGCATCCTCCTGAGGACCCGGCCATCGCGGTCTACGTGGGCCGGGTCCTCAGAAGGTCGGGTAGGCCGGAAGTAAACGGCTGTGAAATTGGACGGTCTAGCCTTCTGATTAACGTCACCGCTGTCTCGGTGGAGTTTAATAAACAGCCGTCTGCTCCTTGCTATCTAAAATATAACAGGACACTGGCGTAAATTCTCGACCATCTCACACTTCTGTTTAATCGGTTTTCTGTTTGACGTTTATTCAGCTGTGTGAAAACCACCCGGGGGATTAATAAAGTTTTATTTTATCTAATCTAATCTAATATCTTTAATCTCAGCCAAACCGATTTACTCATGAACAAATAAAACACTGAAAAAAGCCAAACAATATCATTTTTAGGTTGTCTAAGTGACTTATATATTACGTTTAACCTCAGTAGCGAAAGTCCGCGGTGATCTGAAAATGATGTGCCGGGACTTGTGCCGTTCTCGGCGGCTTCAGTGACCCTCGAGCTCTCGGTTAGCTATCGGTTAGCTATCAAGCTCGTGGGTAACAGACGTCTCCGAAAACGTCGAAGCACTTTTGCAAATATGCAATACCTTGATAAACCGAGCAGATATTTGAAGTTTACACAGCTACATTCTCGCCTGAAAATATGTTAAAAGTTTATTTTGTGACCCAGAAAGATTAATAAAAGTAATTTTAAAACTTAGTAGCGGCCGCCATTGCCGGAAACTGGAGTTTGGCTGGGCCGCGCTATGAATTCTGGGATATGGTGGGCCACGAAGGACACACCCGACCCATCCTTCAAATTCGGGGAAAAGGAGGACGCATTTGTCGGCTGCATTCGGAGGAGTCTACGAATTTGGACAGCCTTCGGCGCGTCGCTGTGACGTAATCGGTCTACAAATGCGGCCTCAGGAGGATGCAGCCCATGAATTTGGACACGACCACAGTCCACTATTTTTTGTTTTGACCAGAGCTTAGACATTCACTAAATGTTTAAGACTATAACGTCATTTCCCCGTTTTCACCATAGGGATATTTAAATTATATACCCTATATATAAACACAAAAATCCATGACAATATACAACTCCTTAATTTAATGCAAGTTTATCTTGCTTTAAATCAATGCCATGATGTAAGTAATTATTTTTGCACTGTTATGGACATACTATGAATGTGTGAACCGCTTTGTTAGTAATTTATTTAGTGTACTTACTGCTGTGAACTTGTCTTGACGTGACAAGTATTTACTAGCAGGGCTCTAGACTAACTTTTTGCCATGGTGTTGTGCCAAAAAGTGATTCTCTGCCAGAAAGTGATTGCCGTCCGCGGGAGCGCGCGCAGCTGCTTAAAGCTGCAGCGCCCGGATTACTTGCGTTGCCAGCTACTTCCGTGCCACTGATAAAACGTGACCGCGGTCAAGTGAGCCCTCGCTTACGAAGTCACAGTAAAGCTAGCCGCCCCGCCAGCCGCACCTAAAATGTGGTTGCACTACTCTTACGTATATTACGGTACGGATGAAGACCGGCTGAGAAACTGTCCTGACACTATTAAATTTGGTTCATTTCCACTTTTCACCCCATGATCCAAAGCCCAAATTACTGTACGATTCAGAGAAAATTAACAATAAAATTTACCCAATATACAGTACTGTAGTTTTAATATCTTCATCTTTGACCTCAGATTACAGGAAAACTGTAAGAGGTGACGCAGATATTTCACTGGATTCTGACTGTGGGTGACCCCCCACTCTTCACCCTGTCATCCACAGACAAATGTACTGTACGGTTTTTGAGAAAATTGATAGTAAACTTTACCCAAATTACTGTACTGTACTCTATATATTCCCATCTTTGACCTCATATTACAGGAAAACTGTAAGAGGTGACACAGATATCTCACTGGATTCTGACTCTAGGTGACCCCCACTCTTCACCCTGTCATCCACAGACAAATTTACTGTACGGTTTTTGAGAAAATTGATACTGTACTCTATATATTCCCATCTTTCACCTCAGATTACAGGAAAACTATAAGAGGTGACACTGATATCTCACTGGATTCTGACTCTAGGTCATCTCCTCTCTTCACCCTGTCATCCACAGACAAGTTTACTGTACGGTTTGTGAGAAAATTGATAGTAAACTTTGCACAATGTACTCTACTGTACTCTATATATTCCCATCTTTCACCTCAGATTACAGGAAAACTGTAAGAGGTGACACAGATATTTCACTGGATTCTGACTCTGGGTGACCCCCACTCTTCACCCTGTCATCCACAGACAAATTTAATGTACGGTTTTTGAGAAAATTGATACTGTATATATTCCCATCTTTCACCTCAGATTACAGGAAAACTATAAGAGGTGACACTGATATCTCACTGGATTCTGACTCTAGGTCATCTCCACTCTTCACCCTGTCATCCACAGCCAAATTTACTGTACGGTTTTCCTGAAAATTGATAGTAAACTTTGCACAATTTACTCTACTGTACTCTATATATTCCCATCTTTGACCTCAGATTAGAGGAAAACTGTAAGAGGTGACGCAGATATTTCACCGGATTCTGACTCTGGGTGACCCCCACTCTTCACCCTGTCATCCACAGACAAGTTTACTGTACAGTTTTTGAGAAAATTAATAGTAAACTTTGCACAATTTACTCTACTGTACTCTATATATTCCCATCTTTCACCTCAGATTACAGGAAAACTGTAAGAGGTGACACAGATATTTCACTGGATTCTGACTCTGGGTGACCCCCACTCTTCACCCTGTCATCCACAGACAAATTTACTGTACGGTTTTTGAGAAAATTGATACTGTACTCTATATATTCCCATCTTTCACCTCAGATTACAGGAAAACTATAAGAGGTGAAAAACTAATCCCATACGGCTTGTGTCAAAATTTGATTGATGACCCTAGCCTTGACCTTTTGACCCCTCCCCTCCCCACCGGAAGTGTGTAATTTGATCCCTAAGCGTGACGAATTGCATCCGGAGAGGGGAGGGGAGAACTCCGGAAGTGTGTAATATGATCCATAATCGCGCCACCTGTTGCGACACCTGTTGTTGGAAAAAAAAAAAAAAGTTTTTAGAGGGGGTCTGTGGAGGGAGGAGAATAAAAACAGAGAGGGCGGCGCACACTTTTCTATGCACAGACACAAGATGGATCCTTTCATTCTGCAGCCCTGCGTTCCTCTGTACTTGGACAGGGAAGAGATCTGGGGATCAGAGAGGGAGGGGTTCCTGAGACATGGGGGTGACGCATCAGATTTCTGTTGAGTCAGTGCTGTATAGAGAGACAGAGTGGCAGTTAGTTTTCCACAGACAAACTCATAGTTTGAATGTTTAAATATTATGACAATTTTCTCAGTAAAGAACTATTTCTTTTTTCAATAGCGGATGTAATTTTACTTTCTTATATTACAGGCACAATAAAATAAAAAAACTTTAAGATTATACGACTAGTAACGGATTACACACATATATATATATATATATATATATATATATATATATATATATATATACACACATATATACACATATATAGTGCCGGGTGGAGGTAAGCTACACCAGCGCTTGTAATGGGAAAAAAAGACTGACTTCCTATTGGCTGTAGAGAACCATTTCTTTCAATAGTATTTTCTTTTCTTTTATTACAGACGCAATGACAAACCTTTAAGATTATCAGCCTAGCAACAAATTGCATTTTTATAGAGCGGGGTGGAGGCAGGCTACACCATCGCTTGTAATGAAAAGAAGAACTTTCTATCTGCTTGTAACCTACAGACTGCCCACCTCGTACGTGTAAAAATAAATAAATATCCCTTAGTGAATACTTAGGATACTTACTTAAACAATTAAAACACCCTCAGATGCGCTATTGTGTGGGAAAGACTTTTCTTTTTGAGAGTCCCTTTTACAACAGACAGAAAAACAAACCGTAAAAGATAATTGCTGAGGCAGACGGTCTTGTTTCTCACACACACACACACACACACACACACACACGCACACGCACACACCCACCCACACACACACACACACACGCACACACACACCCCGCGGGTCAAGGAGGAATCGTCCCTTTCCAGAGTTCAATGCTTATAACCTATAGTGCGCCCGTATGTGTAAAGCAAGCCTTAGCGAAAAAATATTATTATTAAAACACCCCGATGAGGTATGTTTTGTGCAGCCACTCCTTGTCAGATCAAAGTAAAGAGTTTTTCTTCATTTTTTTGAGCTCCTTTTACAATGGGTTTTCTCAATAGACAGAAACTCTAAAAGAAAACGGTCTTGTTTTACGCACATCGAGGAGGAGTCAACAACCCCTCTAATCGTTATTAGTATTTCTTAATGCCTCCAGCCAAGCAAAGAATTTCATAGAGGCCTCAACTCCTTGTACGTGTAAAATAACCTCGAGTAAAAAAAAAGAAAAAGAAAAAAAAAGCACATATTCAGAACTCTATCCCAAGTATTTTTGTTAAAACACCTATATGAGGTATTTTGGTTTTGTGCAGCCACTCCTTCCCAGATCAAAGTAAAGAGTTTTTCTTCATTTTTTTGAGCTACTTTTACAACAGGGTTTTTTCAATAGACAGAAAACAGAAACCCTAAAAGTAAACGGCCTTGTTTTACGCACATCAAGAAGGAGTCAGACGACCGTCGGTTCATCCCGGTCAGTTACCTCCGAGAGATCGGGATGCTTCCTCCGTCTCGTACCATAAACGTATGAGAAAAAAAAACCCCAGAGAATTTATTATTTTGATAAGAGTGAGAGAGAGAGAGCGAATCGAACAAACTTTTCTACAAAACGTTATACCACTCCGGGTCAGGAGGGGTGATATAGCACGGAATGGCCGGACGACTACGCCGGATGGAAGCATAACCGGAAGCGTGGCAGGGACTTTCCCTTTGACCTTCATCCTGCTCCATGATCAGCCATTAAATCTTTCCTCAATATTGCTGTAATGTAACAACAAAGTTAGTGTTTTCAAGATCAGACATGTCCCAAAGCATTCCTTACACACAGTCGCTGAATTAGCATCTGTGGCACAAATAAGCTTCAGGGACTGACTTGTTTTTTAGAACCGACCTTTGACACTTGGATGTTAGCTTAATTTTTTACACAAAGAGAAATTTGACCCTAGTAATAAAAAACACGATACTGTGGTGAATACTTACCTCAACTTTGATGTTTTTTTTCACAGCTATTTATTTAGAAAACACGTTACAAGGACACAATGCACATTGCAGAGTACATGAATGGGAATTCCTCCTCTCTATACTTACACTCCTCCCTAACAAATGCCGAGTCATCATCTCCATATTGTGTGTCCCACTTTTCGAGTTTCATTGAAGTGTGCACAAGATGTAAAACAATGTATCAGTTTTTTAAGTCCCCGGTCTAACAAGATGCCGTTCATTTAAGAGACTAATAATTTTTTGATTTTAATTTGTGCTAACGCAGTAACATTAAAAATAAAACATAGCAGAACTCATTTTTGTTGGACACAAGAACAACTCAAGCATATTTTTCGGGAGCCGGAACTAGGGCTTACAAGTTTGCCGTGCCCCCCTGGGGACCAGTGCGAGGTTGTGTGGCGTGGAGGGTCCAGACACTCCCACAGCGCAGACTTTGCTATCTGCACAGAGCTTTTCTGGTGTGGCTTATGCAAAAGAGACAAAACAGCGTGTTTCTCTGCTCCCGGTAAGCCTGCCCTTTATAAATATCTCTTTGATTATTCAAACAGTGTTTAAATTGTGACTCCAAAAAACATTTTATCTATGTTAAAATATACAGATATATATATATTTCAAGTTTTTAGCTCAAACAGACTCTTGAGCAAAATCCGTAATGGCATAACCAGTGTGCAGCCTAATGTACATCTTTTAAGTGTATGTTTATAGGTACATGAAGCGTACCTCTGAAAAGAGTCCATCATTTGTGAATTTACAGATTTATTTTTTTAACCGCAGTTTGTGAAATTATTGTAGAAAATGTCTTTAAACTATCGCTGTTCCTACTTACTGAGCTACTTCTTTACTATGTGAATAAACAATTTGAACGAGAAAGGATTTAAATACACACTGAAGCAAAGGTAAAAACTTTGTAATGACATTTATGTGACCGTTCTTCTAAAATCCGACAGAGAGTGAAAATCCAAGAGCTGCTGCAATCCTCTGCATTAATGATCTTTCTGTTTCTCTCCTTCTGCGTGTGTGTGTGTGCGTGTGTGTGTGTGTGTGTGTGTGTTCACAGAGGGGAGGTCACGGCAGGAGTTCCCTGAGTTGACACGTATGAACCATAAAGTCAGTTTGGACCGAGGAGCAGTCGGTAAACTACATTCAGTGTAGACAAAATTACTTTTTTATCCGACGCATGCAGAAGAAATCAAATCTCTGTATCACAATGATTTTAATAAAACCTTATTATTTTATGGGGACAAATTACCGTAGATCATTAGTAGGGAACAAAAAAAAAAGGAGGATCACATCAGCAATGGGAGACAGTAGTCTTGATACGTGCTTATAACTTAAAACACACAAAAAACCCCAGCTACAGCCGGTAAGATTTATGGTATAAACCAGACTTTCACAGTCCGCATCTTTACAGGGTTTTTTCTGCTTTTGTTCACTCCTAGTGTGATTAACAAACATCAACCCACAGAGCCCACTAACTATTAGCTGCTTTTCCCCCCTAAACAGTCAGTTGACTGAGAGAAATGCTGTCCATTATTGTGAACGCTGAAGGAGATGCACTCCATAGTCAAACTTTATATTTCCTTAACTTACATCCTATGTTCGGTTTATTCCCTTTGATGGAAAATTGGTTAAACCATTGCTCAACTTATGTCTGAATGACGACAGATAATTCTGATGAAAAGGAAACTGACCCCGTAAGCACTTTGCAGCTGAGTCGAGGGCTCGTGGAAATAAGGTCAAGGAGGTGTCCGGCGTGAGTGCGGCCTGACATTCCATTTGGGACAGCTGACAGACACATTAGTGCAACTGTGAGCAGCAACTCCAGTATACTGAACATAAGAAAAGTAATGTGTAGGTACTTCTTCTTCTTTTCTTTTTTTTTTTCTTTTTTTTTAAAAAGCCAAGATTCCAGGGCTCATGCTTATATGGTTTTCTTTTATCCAAAACAATGTTAGTTTAGCCGGTTTGAGGAGTTGGTTCCCTGGTCCAGATATTTGGGATGGTTCAAATGCCGAGTCTCCAAATGCAAACAAAAGGATATTTTCCACGTTATTTCTTAAATGTGCATAAATGGGATGTCCGATAAAAGTAATAAACAATAAATGTAAATCAGTTTTTTTAACTGTGCAGACCCACACCAGTGAAAGCGATAAAAAAACGTTCATGACTTTAAAGAGATTATGAACAAAACGCATTACATTTTGGTTTTTTTGCTACATTAACAACTTTTCCAACTCTGATTTCCTGCAGGACCCACACGGACATCACTCCAGACTGAAATCCAGTTCAGACGACACACGCAACATGTTCAAGCATGCACGGAGGCCTTTCAGTAAATGTAAGAAGATGGTTAAGGCGAGAGATTGCTATTCTGTCTTTTACATCGCTACAAAGGGAGGACTAAATGCCAAAAAGGAGAAAAGTTTTTTAAAAAAATGACGCTTTAAAACAGTTCGAGTATCTTTGTGTTTACGGGGAAAAGGGAATAACTGCGGCCGAGGCTCTGAAAAGAGACGGTCGCTTCGCCGATGACCTGGGCTACTTTGAGCTGGTTAACATCAAGGACGAACGTAAGACCGAGTGCACAGACATAATTGATTGTCTGGACAATAAGAAATTCCAGATATGTTTTCCACAGGGAGCAGATACGGATGCAGCCACCACGGGGCAGCAGAAACCTCCACACGCATCAAATAATGCAAAGCGCAGCGGCGGAATGACATCGGTCTTAGATGTAGCACGACAGAACGGATTGAGTCTAACAACGGCAATCAAAGAAACGGGCAGCAACATTGACCGTAAAGAGGTTTACGATCTACTTTGTCAGCAGTATCCGCGTCTGAAATGATGGATGGAGAGCAGATTCCCCAGAAATTCTTTCCAGGAAGCACTGAAATACAGGAAGGAGTGCTTTGGAAAGAGTCGGCAGTCTTTTACTGAAATTCGCAGCATTATGTTGCTGCTCGAATTGAGCGAGTCAGTTTGTCTCATAACCAGTTCCTTCATAAAGCAAGGCACAGGCTTTGTGCTATTTGACGACTTTGTCTTGACCAACGCCCACTTATTCGACTACTGGGTTAAATCAAACACACCTAACTGGCGTGAATTTGTAAACGTTACCGTGGTCTTTAACTTTGAAGACCAAGAATCAGACAGGAACAACCTCGATGCTAAGGTGTTCGTCGGCGACAAAAAGTTAGATTATGTCATACTTAAGCTGGAAACAGAGAAAGTACCGCCGGGGCTCCTTAAGAGATTTGGGCCTGTACCTTCAGACGGCGAGGCCTGTGTCGTCGGACACCCAGGAGGAGGAGTGAAAAAAATGAGTCCTACGTGGGTCATGGAGAAAGAGAGGCGAGAGAATAATGACAATTTAGAAGACTGCGAGGAATTTTGCAGTCTTTGTGAAATCAATCAGCAGATCAAATACGACCCGTATGAAAATATCTACGTCACCTACAACACTCTCATGTAGCTACCACGGCTCTTCCGGCTCCCCGGTTTTCGATGCAGAGGGACAAGTGTTTGGTTTGCACAGCGGAGGGTTTTTCTACGGGTTTCCGAACCTTAGCGAGAGTGTGATTGAGTACGCCTTTCCTCTGCTCACTATATTTGAAAACTTTGTGGATAATCTGAAGAAAGATGGGTATGGGGAGGCGTTGGAAAGAGTTGAGGAGGAAGCGAAGGGAAATCCTCACCTAGAAAACATTATAGCCTCTGTTGTGGGGTCAAAGCAAGGCGTACCTGGCGCGTTTGTTGCATGAAGTTGAGAATAAAACAGATTCTGAGCAGATGGCTGTGTAGAGACAGAATGATCGCAGTAGTTTGTTTGCCTGTTTTGTACAGATGAACTCTTATTTTACAAATTCTTAGTTTTTCACTCGTTATCATTACGACAATGGGTATGGGGCTCTTGACAACCATTTTCACAGTTTTTGGAAAAAGCAAGGACAATTTGTGTTTCCTTTTTTATTTTATCGTAGTTTTGTTTTTAGTTTTGACAGACTCGATACATTTAACTTTGTCATAATTTTTTCTTTTATGAGCCTTTAAGATTAGTTGAGTGGTCGCATGATTTTTGATTGCTCAACTAGTGTAATGAAATCAGTTTTTCTACCTTTTTTTTTTTTTGGGTGTGGCCTCACTGTAGATGCTGAAGACGTTGTAATTCTTATCGCTTGTTATGTATGTATTCAAGTAAAGTTTGGGATTTATTAAAGGCTGTTTGGATACAGCTTCTGTTTTGAGGCTGCGAGTTTTTTATTTATTTCACATCCCCCCAAAACACAACAGATATGTTCTTGCGATGTATTTTTATTTTCTGAAGTAATATACCCAGTCTCGTTTCTTCAGGCCACGCCCTCTAATGCTCATGCGGTCTCTGCGTATCTACCTCTTCACTGAGATCACAACCTGTCAGTTTTTGGCCAGCGGTCATGGGTTCCTTCCAATAATGTGACGCGAGACTGAAGGCACATATTAACAGCACAAACACTAAAAACAAAATGGCTTCCTTTTATACTCTACCTATTCGGGTGAGCATCCGGACTAGCCCGAGGGTTAACTAATCAAAATGAAAACATTATCATACAATTACATTAGAGCACATAACAAACATATACACAACCTCATCAAGAGTCGCCGAAATACAAAAACTCTTCCTCGTCAGTGTCCATAGTCATTTTGTTCATAATCTCTTTAAAGTCATGAACGTTTTTTTATCGCTTTCACTGGTGTGGGTCTGCACAGTTAAAAAAACTGATTTACATTTATTGTTTATTACTTTTATCGGACATCCCATTTATGCACATTTAAGAAATAACGTGGAAAATATCCTTTTGTTTGCATTTGGAGACTCGGCATTTGAACCATCCCAAATATCCGGACCAGGGAACCAACTCCTCAAACCGGCTAAACTAACATTGTTTTGGATAAAAGAAAACCATATAAGCATGAGCCCTGGAATCTTGGCTTTTTAAAAAAAAGAAAAAAAAAAAGAAAGAAGAAGAAGTACCTACACATTACTTTTCTTATGTTCAGTATACTGGAGTTGCTGCTCACAGTTGCACTAATGTGTCTGTCAGCTGTCCCAAATGGAATGTCAGGCCGCACTCACGCCGGACACCTCCTTGACCTTATTTCCACGAGCCCTCGACTCAGCTGCAAAGTGCTTACGGGGTCAGTTTCCTTTTCATCAGAATTATCTGTCGTCATTCAGACATAAGTTGAGCAATGGTTTAACCAATTTTCCATCAAAGGGAATAAACCGAACATAGGATGTAAGTTAAGGAAATATAAAGTTTGACTATGGAGTGCATCTCCTTCAGCGTTCACAATAATGGACAGCATTTCTCTCAGTCAACTGACTGTTTAGGGGGGAAAAGCAGCTAATAGTTAGTGGGCTCTGTGGGTTGATGTTTGTTAATCACACTAGGAGTGAACAAAAGCAGAAAAAACCCTGTAAAGATGCGGACTGTGAAAGTCTGGTTTATACCATAAATCTTACCGGCTGTAGCTGGGGGTTTTTTGTGTGTTTTAAGTTATAAGCACGTATCAAGACTACTGTCTCCCATTGCTGATGTGATCCTCCTTTTTTTTTTGTTCCCTACTAATGATCTACGGTAATTTGTCCCCATAAAATAATAAGGTTTTATTAAAATCATTGTGATACAGAGATTTGATTTCTTCTGCATGCGTCGGATAAAAAAGTAATTTTGTCTACACTGAATGTAGTTTACCGACTGCTCCTCGGTCCAAACTGACTTTATGGTTCATACGTGTCAACTCAGGGAACTCCTGCCGTGACCTCCCCTCTGTGAACACACACACACACACACACACGCACACACACACACGCAGAAGGAGAGAAACAGAAAGATCATTAATGCAGAGGATTGCAGCAGCTCTTGGATTTTCACTCTCTGTCGGATTTTAGAAGAACGGTCACATAAATGTCATTACAAAGTTTTTACCTTTGCTTCAGTGTGTATTTAAATCCTTTCTCGTTCAAATTGTTTATTCACATAGTAAAGAAGTAGCTCAGTAAGTAGGAACAGCGATAGTTTAAAGACATTTTTATAATTCCCTCGAAGCACAGGCAGACGCAAGTGGTTTTCTGTCACTGGTTTATTTGAAGACTTCTCTCCAAAGCCACCGTGAAAACTATACAGTATTAACAAAATAAAACTCAGCGTAAGACACAGCACTAAAAATAACACTGTACAACAAACATGATAAATCAATAAATACCTCGTTGGCTGCATGCTGCAAAAAGGGAATTAGCCGCCGTTCTTCTGAGGTTTCCTTTAATCGTGTGTAGTTAAAGTCCACTTAACGTGTCTTCGAATAAAACCATCCTTTCTGCGCGCTTACAGGTGTTTTTCTTCTTTCTACCCAAAGAGGAAACTAGCGCAACTTGTCAGAGAACTTGACTTTCAAAATAAAAGCACCAAAATGTTGACTACAAAAAACAAACAAAGTAATGTACAGCTTAAACAGTTTACAATCATGACATGGATCTTGACAAGATAAAGAAATAATCCAAATTATATACAGTGTCATCATGCCAACAGCTACAATTTTCTACAATAATTTCACAAACTGCGGTTAAAAAAAATAAATCTGTAAATTCACAAATGATGGACTCTTTTCAGAGGTACGCTTCATGTACCTATAAACATACACTTAAAAGATGTACATTAGGCTGCACACTGGTTATGCCATTACGGATTTTGCTCAAGAGTCTGTTTGAGCTAAAAACTTGAAATATATATATATCTGTATATTTTAACATAGATAAAATGTTTTTTGGAGTCACAATTTAAACACTGTTTGAATAATCAAAGAGATATTTATAAAGGGCAGGCTTACCGGGAGCAGAGAAACACGCTGTTTTGTCTCTTTTGCATAAGCCACACCAGAAAAGCTCTGTGCAGATAGCAAAGTCTGCGCTGTGGGAGTGTCTGGACCCTCCACGCCACACAACCTCGCACTGGTCCCCAGGGGGGGCACGGCAAACTTGTAAGCCCTAGTTCCGGCTCCCGAAAAATATGCTTGAGTTGTTCTTGTGTCCAACAAAAATGAGTTCTGCTATGTTTTATTTTTAATGTTACTGCGTTAGCACAAATTAAAATCAAAAAATTATTAGTCTCTTAAATGAACGGCATCTTGTTAGACCGGGGACTTAAAAAACTGATACATTGTTTTACATCTTGTGCACACTTCAATGAAACTCGAAAAGTGGGACACACAATATGGAGATGATGACTCGGCATTTGTTAGGGAGGAGTGTAAGTATAGAGAGGAGGAATTCCCATTCATGTACTCTGCAATGTGCATTGTGTCCTTGTAACATGTTTTCTAAATAAATAGCTGTGAAAAAAAACATCAAAGTTGAGGTAAGTATTCACCACAGTATCGTGTTTTTTATTACTAGGGTCAAATTTCTCTTTGTGTAAAAAATTAAGCTGACATCCAAGTGTCAAAGGTCGGTTCTAAAAAACAAGTCAGTCCCTGAAGCTTATTTGTGCCACAGATGCTAATTCAGCGACAGTGTGTAAGGAATGCTTTGGGACATGTCTGATCTTGAAAACACTAACTTTGTTGTTACATTACAGCAATATTGAGGAAAGATTTAATGGCTGATCATGGAGCAGGATGAAGGTCAAAGGGAAAGTCCCTGCCACGCTTCCGGTTATGCTTCCATCCGGCGTAGTCGTCCGGCCATTCCGTGCTATATCACCCCTCCTGACCCGGAGTGGTATAACGTTTTGTAGAAAAGTTTGTTCGATTCGCTCTCTCTCTCTCACTCTTATCAAAATAATAAATTCTCTGGGGGTTTTTTTTCTCATACGTTTATGGTACGAGACGGAGGAAGCATCCCGATCTCTCGGAGGTAACTGACCGGGATGAACCGACGGTCGTCTGACTCCTTCTTGATGTGCGTAAAACAAGGCCGTTTACTTTTAGGGTTTCTGTTTTTCTGTCTATTGAAAAAACCCTGTTGTAAAAGTAGCTCAAAAAAATGAAGAAAAACTCTTTACTTTGATCTGGGAAGGAGTGGCTGCACAAAACCAAAATACCTCATATAGGTGTTTTAACAAAAATACTTGGGATAGAGTTCTGAATATGTGCTTTTTTTTCTTTTTCTTTTTTTTACTCGAGGTTATTTTACACGTACAAGGAGTTGAGGCCTCTATGAAATTCTTTGCTTGGCTGGAGGCATTAAGAAATACTAATAACGATTAGAGGGGTTGTTGACTCCTCCTCGATGTGCGTAAAACAAGACCGTTTTCTTTTAGAGTTTCTGTCTATTGAGAAAACCCATTGTAAAAGGAGCTCAAAAAAATGAAGAAAAACTCTTTACTTTGATCTGACAAGGAGTGGCTGCACAAAACATACCTCATCGGGGTGTTTTAATAATAATATTTTTTCGCTAAGGCTTACTTTACACATACGGGCGCACTATAGGTTATAAGCATTGAACTCTGGAAAGGGACGACTCCTCCTTGACCCGCGGGTGTGTGTGTGCGTGTGTGTGTGTGTGTGGGTGGGTGTGTGCGTGTGTGTGTGTGTGTGTGTGTGAGAAACAAGACCGTCTGCCTCGGCAATTATCTTTTACGGTTTGTTTTTCTGTCTGTTGTAAAAGGGACTCTCAAAAAAGAAAAGTCTTTCCCACACAATAGCGCATCTGAGGGTGTTTTAATTGTTTAAGCAAGTATCCTAAGTATTCACTAAGGGATATTTATTTATTTTTACACGTACGAGGTGGGCAGTCTGTAGGTTACAAGCAGATAGAAAGTTCTTCTTTTCATTACAAGCGATGGTGTAGCCTGCCTCCACCCCGCTCTATAAAAAATGCAATTTGTTGCTAGGCTGATAATCTTAAAGGTTTGTCATTGCGTCTGTAATAAAAGAAAAGAAAATACTATTGAAAGAAATGGTTCTCTACAGCCAATAGGAAGTCAGTCTTTTTTTCCCATTACAAGCGCTGGTGTAGCTTACCTCCACCCGGCACTATATATGTGTATATATGTGTGTATATATATATATATATGTATATATATATATATGTATATATATATATATATATATGTAATCCGTTACTAGTCGTTTAATCTTAAAGTTTTTTTATTTTATTGTGCCTGTAATATAAGAAAGTAAAATTACATCCGCTATTGAAAAAAGAAATAGTTCTTTACTGAGAAAATTGTCATAATATTTAAACATTCAAACTATGAGTTTGTCTGTGGAAAACTAACTGCCACTCTGTCTCTCTATACAGCACTGACTCAACAGAAATCTGATGCGTCACCCCCATGTCTCAGGAACCCCTCCCTCTCTGATCCCCAGATCTCTTCCCTGTCCAAGTACAGAGGAACGCAGGGCTGCAGAATGAAAGGATCCATCTTGTGTCTGTGCATAGAAAAGTGTGCGCCGCCCTCTCTGTTTTTATTCTCCTCCCTCCACAGACCCCCCTCTAAAAACTTTTTTTTTTTTTCCAACAACAGGTGTCGCAACAGGTGGCGCGATTATGGATCATATTACACACTTCCGGAGTTCCCCCCTCCCCTCTCCGGATGCAATTCGTCACGCTTAGGGATCAAATTACACACTTCCGGTGGGGGAGGGGAGGGGTCAAAAGGTCAAGGCTAGGGTCATCAATCAAATTTTGACACAAGCCGTATGGGATTAGTTTTTGAGGTGACACTGATATCTCACTGGATTCTGACTCTAGGCCATCTCCACTCTTCACCCAGTCATCCACAGCCAAATTTACTGTATGGTTTTCCTGAAAATTGATAGTAAACTTTGCACAATTTACTCTACTGTACTCTATATATTCCCATCTTTTTACTCATATTACAGGAAAACTGTAAGAGGTGACGCAGATGTCTCACTGGATTCTGACTGTGGGTGACCCCCACTCTTCACCCTGTGATCCACAGCCAAATTTACTGTATGGTTTTCCTGAAAATTGATAGTAAACTTTGCACAATTTACTCTACTGTACTCTATATATTCCCATCTTTTTACTCATATTACAGGAAAACTGTAAGAGGTGACGCAGATGTCTCACTGGATTCTGACTGTGGGTGACCCCCACTCTTCACCCTGTGATCCACAGCCAAATTTACTGTACGGTTTTCCTGAAAATTGATAGTAAACTTTGCACTATTTACTGTACTGTACTCTATATATTCCTATCTTTGACCTCAGATTACAGGAAAACTGTAAGAGGTGACACAGATATCTCACTGGATTCTGACTCTGGGTGACCCCCACTCTTCACCCTGTCATATACAGCCAAATTTACTGTACGGGTTTTCTGAAAATTGATAGTAAACATTGTACAATTTACTCTACTGTACTCTATATATTCCAATCTTTCACCTCAGATTGCAGGAAAACTGTAAGAGGTGACGCAGATATTTCACTGGATTCTGACTCTGGGTGACCCCCACTCTTCACCCTGTGATCCACACACAAATTTACTGTACGGTTTTCCTGAAAATTGATAGTAAACTTTGCACAATTTACTCTACTGTACTCTATATATTCCCATCTTTCACCTCAGATTACAGGAAAACTATAAGAGGTGACACTGATATCTCACTGGATTTTGACTCTAGGCCATCTCCACTCTTCACCCTGTGATCCACAGCCAAATTTACTGTACGGTTTTCCAGTAAATCAATAGTGAACTTTACCCAAATTACTGTACTGTTTTCTGATTAAATTAAATCGTAATCTATTACTGAACAAAATGAGTTCATTCAAGTATTTGCTTAACTACAAGAAATTTCTTTCCACACAAAATTTAAATTTTCAAAACATCATTCACACACCACCTCAAGTAGCAACTTTAGTTTTAGACATTATTTATTCAGCGCTTAATCACAACAATAGTCACCTCAAGGCACTTTACATAATAAGTTAAACCTTACAATAATACATACAGAGAAACACCCAACAATCATATGACCCCCTATGAGCAATCACTTTGGCGACAGTGGGAAGGAAAAACTCCCTTCTAACAGGAAGAAACCTCCAGCAGAACCAGGCTCAGGGAGGGGCGGCCATCTGCTGTGACCGGTCAGGGTGAGAAATTACATTTCTCATATTACAGATTTCTCAGATTACTATTATACAGTTTTGATATATTGTTATTCATTATCTGTCATCACACAAATCAACCCAAAAAATCAAAAAGGAAATACTTAAAATACGTGCTCAAAGCAAGAATGTTATACATATTGTGTTTTACACGTGTTCCTCAAAACACCAATAATAACTATAAGCAGATTATTCTAGTAGCTTTCACTGCATGTAGAATTAGGTTACACAAAGCACACACTTCCACTCTGTCTTCTGAGCGCTGCTGAGCTGTTCATTTGTCATGTCCAGGCATTCAGAATGGAACCAGCAGTTGCAGTTATCACACTGAATCTGTAAACAAATAACATATGAGTTTTCATAAACACATGAAGTAAATAATTCTATGATTTCATAATTTACAATCCTTAACAACACAGAGTCAAATACTTTGTTGTAGATAACAAAACTATTTTTTAAAAACACTATACCCAGTCAGTGATGGAGGGTCCTGGATTGGGTGGTTTCGCTGTTGCACACATGGCACAGTTGGTGTCACTGTCAAATACTAAAACATAAAATATATATATATATGTTAGTGTCCTTCGGTTTGACACAAACAAATATGTCCATTTGAAAAAGATATTACACACCTGAGGCCTCAAGTATTGTCTGTGCAAATGTCCTTCGTGCCTGGGCCATCTCTTTTTTTGCCGTCAAAAATGTCATTTCTGGTTTATTTGGGAATGCTTCCATTACTGCTTTGGCCATCTGAAATGAAAACAAAAAATAAAATTTAATTGAAAACATCTGCAAATGTTACACTTCCTATTTAAACAGTTTAACCTTTTGAGATTATTTTTAACTTATCTTCTTATCTAATTTTACAGAACAATATTATTGCTTTAATGTGGTACCATACCATGATGACCATTACTCCGCAGCTAGAACCATCCCGTTGAAATGGATGTGTCAGTACTCCTCCTCGAAGTCTCACATTCACCCAGTCTGTTTTGTTGTAGCATGTCCTTCTCATTTTGAAGTATTCACTGTGTGAACATAATGTACATGACATTTATATAGAAATGAAAGATAAAAGTCACACAGAAAAAGAACATTCTGTACTTTTTATAAATCACATAGACACATATAATACATATCAATGTGTTTTTAATGGCGTGTCAGAAAGCCCTGTGCTGTAGATTATGTTACATGAAGTATCAAAAATAATAATATGTTCTTTTAAATCTACAAATGTTAACTGTGTCAAATGTCTCACTGCTTAAACACTGTCAGGGTATTTTTATTATTTAAAATTACATATGTGTGTAATTTTGAAGTAATTTTTTTTAATTCTTTAAAGAACTGATAACCGTGGATTTTATTACACTTTCATCTACAACCATATGTTCACCTATAGAAAAAGACATCCTCTGTCCTCCTGTCACTTTTCTAATGGCATTACAGAGTACCTAATATTTTATGTTATTATTATATACATGTAATAATGCATGATTACCGGAATCTTTTGGCTGCACGGTCAGACTCTTCCTGCTCCAAAGAGTTTCTTGAAGGATCGACCAAATACAGACAGCTGTCATCTGCATTTATGTACTGCGATAGATTAATAAATTTAAAAAGTACATAAATTATGAAGAATGTTTTATTGAAACAAACTTTTTTTTCACAGAAATGCTGCTTGTACTAACCAGAAACTTCCAGTGTACATTTCCAATGTTCACAAAGGATAAAATGGCTCGGTAGTTGTCAAAGTTCACCTGTGACATATTAGGAACTAGAAAAAGTTTGCATTTCCTGCGAAAATGCTGTGTGGATGCCGGAATGCTGAAGCTGTCTGCTGAAAATGACTGAAAAAGATGAAAAGCTGCAAAAAATTGTATGGCAATAAAGAAACTGAAAATTCTGCTGAAAAGAAGTGAAGAAGCAGAATTTTTTTGCTGAAAAGTGGTGAAAAGCCAAAAATTCTACTGAAAGGGGTAAAGACAGAGAAATTGTTGCTGAAAAGTGGTGAAAAAAAAAAAAGTTGCCATGAGCAGGTTTCGAACCTGGCTCTCCTAGTTTCTAAGCACCTACTCATCTCACTAAGCCAAAGTCGCTCTCGCGCTCATTCTCACAAAGAAGAGGTGGAGAGACGGACAAGTCTGCTGAAATGAGCAGAAGCTGCTGAGAATTGTGCTGATAAGAGGAGAAAAGGCTGAAAATTTTGCTGAAAAGAGGTTTTTGCTGAAAACAGCTGAAAAAGCTGGGATTTGTGCTGAAAAAACTAAAAGTTCTGCTGAAAAGGGGTGAAAAAGCTGAAATTTGTGTTGAAAAGAGTTAAAAAAAAGTTTAACTGTTAACTGAAAGAAATGTTGCCATAAGCGGGATTTGAACCTGGGCCTCCCAGTCTGAGAACGGCTGCTTATCTCACTGAGCTAAAACACAGCTCAAACCGGCAAGGAAAACTAGTGACCAGACTGATAGTGTGGCAGAAATGGGCAAAAAATATTGCATAAAAAATTCAATATCTCAAAAAGTATAGAAGTTATGAGCACCAAAAGTCATAGCAGGAAAGAGCAGAAAGAGCAGAATTTTTTAAGATTTGAACGGTGAAAATAGCACAAAAACTGAGGGAGTAGTTAAGTGCCGAAAAACGTACGGAAGCAACTAGTAAATAGTGGAATAAAGAACTAGAAAAATTTGCATTTCCTGCGAAAATGCTGTGTGGATGCCTTAACGCTGAAGCTGTCTGCTGAAAAGCTGAAAAAGATGAAAAGTTGCAAAAAGTTGCATGGTGGTGAAAAAAAACATGTCGCCCTGAGCAGGATTCGAACCTGGCCTTGCTGGTCTCAAGGCAGCTGCTCATCTCACTGAGCTAAACTCACTCTCTCTAAAAAGAGGAGGAGAGATGCACAATTCTGCTCAAATGAGCAGAAGCTGCTGAGAATTGTGCTGAGAAGAGGTGAAAAGGCTGAAAATTTTGCAGAAAAGAAGTGAATCAGCAGAATTTCTGCAGAAAAGAGGCAAAGAAGCAGAACGTTGCGCTGAAAAGAGATGAATCAGCAGAATTTCTGCTGAAAAGAGGTTTTTTCTGAAAACAGCTGAGATTTGTACTGATAAGAGGTGAAAAGGCTGAAAATTTTGCAGAAGAGGTGAATAAGCAGAATTTGGGCTAAAAAGAGGTGAAAAAACTGAAAATTTTGCTGAAAAGGGGTGAAAAAGCTGAAATTGAGTTAAAAAGAGTTAAAAAAAAGTTTAATTGTTAACTGAAAGAAATGTTGCCATAAGCGGGATTTGAACCCAGGCCTCCCAGTCTGAGAACGGCTGCTCATCTCACTGAGCTAAAACACAGCTCAGCCCGGTGAGCAGAAACAAGTGACCACATTGATAATGTGTTCCATTCATTTCAATGGGCAAAAAATATTGCAAAAAAAATTCAATATCTCAGAAAGTATAGAAGTTATGAGCACCAAAAGTCATAGCAGGAAAGAGCAGAAAAAGCAGAATTTTTTAAGAGTTGAATGGTGCAAATAGCACAAAAACTGAAGGAGTAGATAAGGTCCAAAGAACGGAGCAACTTGAAGAATAATAATAAAGAACTAGAAAAAGTTTGCATTTCCTGCGAAAATGCTGTGTGGATGCCTTAACGCTGAAGTTGCCTGCTGAAAAAGCTGAAAAAGTTGAAAACTTGGAAAAAGTTATATGGCGGTGAAGAAACTGAAAATTCTGCTGAAAACAGGTGAAGAAGCAGAATTTTTTTGCTGAAAAGTGGTGAAAAGCCAAAAATTCTACTGAAAGGGGTAAAGACAGAGAAATTTTTGCTGAAAACTGGTGAAAACAAAATGTTGCCCTGAGCAGGATTCGAACCTGGCCCTCCTAATTTCAAAGCGGCTACTCATCTCACTGAGCCAAAGTCACTCTCAATGGGTTAAACTCATTCTTACAAAGAAGAGGTGGAGAGACGGACCATTCTGCTGAAATGAGCAGAAGCTGCTGAGAATTGTGCTGAGAAGAAGTGAAAAGGCTGAAAATTTTGCAGAAAAGAGGTGAATCAGCAGAATTTCTGCAGAAAAGAGGTAAAGAAGCAATAAGTTGCGCTGAGAAGAGATGAATCAGCAGAATTTCTGCTCAAAGGCGGCTATTCATTTCCCTGAGCCAAAGTCATTCTCTCAAGAAGAGGTGGAGAGACGGACAATTCTGCTGAAATAAGCAGAAGCTGCTGACAATTGTGCTGAGAAGAGGTGAAAAGGCTGAAAATTTTGCAGAAAAGAGGTGAATCAGCAGAATTTCTGCAGAAAAGAGGCAAAGAAGAGGAAACTTGCGCTGAAAAGAGATGAATCAGCAGAGTTTCTGCTCAAAAGAGTTGTCTTTTTTCTGAATACAGCCAAAAAAGCTGGAATTTGTGCTGAAAAGGGGTGAAAAAAATGAAAATTTTGCTGAAAAGGGGTGAAGAAGCTAAAGTATACTAAATCAAAGTATTTGTGCCAAAACATAGTGTTTCTGCCATATTGTGGTACTACTACATTACAACATGAATACGGATTAAAGATGAAAGAAACTGGCAACAAATTCCTCCACTACAAACCAGTCTGATACCACTTCTTTGCAGTGTTCACGTTTACTAAGGCACTACCCAAAAGGCGCCACAAGAGCGCACTCCAACACAAGAGATGAGGTGAATGAGCAGAATTTCTGCTGAAAAGAGGCACAAGGTTCTGTATGTAGAAAAAGAAACACTGTTGAACCATGTGTGAAATAAATAAAGAAATGAAATGAAAGAACAACCTGGTTCTGCTCAAATTCACCAATCAGAGGTACTGCCTCAGTCTGCTTCATCAGGCTGTGTACTTGTTTCTGCCATGGAGCGTTAACAAGAATCTGAGGTCCATATTAGAAAAAATGCTAAAATCATAAAAGTTTGCAGAATTGTAATAAATTAGCAATATAAATTACAGGTCTGTGATAGTGTCTAAATTTGTAGTGAAAAAAAAAAAAAACGTGGACCAAGGTGGGATTGAACCCATGACCTTTGAGCTGCAGAGCCGTGTCATTACTGATTGCGCCACCTGGAAAGGGGCGGGGGTCTGAAAGACAGATACTTGTGCAGTCAGAAAATAGATCGCGGTGAGAGGCGAAAAACGCCGTTTTTTGGAGTTACAAAACGTCGTGTAACTCAAAAACTAGGAGGGCTAGCAGCATAATTCTTGTACTGGGTGAATCAGCGGACTTTGGTGTATTTTGACTGCGATTTTCATAGCTCTTTCTACCTCCGTCGCGGAGATATGACGAGAGAAGAAACGGCTTCATTTCCAGAGTTGGCACAAGCCTCATGTCCTAACTTTGCTTTGTTCAAGAGATATGGCGATTTGAAAATACCTCCCGTTACAGAATTTCAGCTCTGAATTTCAAAACCTCCCCATAGACTTTGAATGGGGAGTTGTCAGACCTTGTGTCACTCCGAGGCAAATTGCGAAAAAACGGTAAATCTCACAATAAAGTTAGTGACATTGTCTGAAAGCCAGCAAAAATACCTACGTTTTGATGTATAATTTGTGGGGGTTGAGTGGAAATTGATCGAGTAGCAAGAAGTTATTTAGACATGAAGAGAAAATTCAGAACAGACCAGCACTCACTCTGACTTAATTGCATAGCAACCATAGCAACGCATGTATTTTCTGAAAAATAACAGTTTTGCAACTGAAAACTTAAAGAGAGATAAGATTAAAACGGTAGAAGATCTGAAAAAGCTGAATCAGACAGGAATAGCCCAATAATCTGAGAACATTTTAAAATTTGAATGGAGTTTCTAGGTGAAAGTATGACAAAGTAGTTAAGTTTCAAAAACAAGAAAGTTTTAGCAGAATTGTGGAAGTTCTCCATTCATTTCAATGGGACAAATTAAAGGAAAAAAGTGTAATATTTTAAAAAGTATAATAGTTATAAACACCAAAAGATATAGCTGGAATTAGCAGAAAGAGCAGAACAGTTTAGAGTTTGAACGGAGAAAATCGGCTGAAAACTGGAGAAGTAGTTAAGTGCCGAAAAACGCGAGCACCTTGAAAAAGAATAAAGTTTAAAGAGAAACAGGAACTCAATAGTGTGGAAGCCCTTGAGGGCATCCACACAATAAAGAGAAACAGGAACTCAATAGTGTGGAAGCCCTTGAGGGCATCCACACAATAAAGAGAAACAGGAAAACAATAGTGTGGAAGCCCTTGAGGGCATCCACACAATAACTAGAAAAATTTGCATTTCCTGCGAAAATGCAGTGTGGATGTTGTAATGCTGAAGCTGTCTGCTAAAAATAGTTGAAAAAGCTGAAAAGTTGCAGAAATTGTAAAAACTTTGCAGAAGCAAAGGACCTTTGCTAAAATGTAGTAACTTAGCAGAACTGCAATATCTTAGAGGAAACATAATACTTGGCAGAAATACAATAGCATAGCAGAACTTAGCAGAAACATTGTAACTTACCAGAAACACGATAACTTCTCAAAAATACAAGAATTTAGGAGAAATTGTATAAGATAACAGAAAGAATATATTTAGCCAAACATTCTTAAACATTACAGAAATACTATGATTTAGAAAAACAGTACAACATAGCAGAAATGCTGTGATTTACCAGAGACACTGCAATATACTATGAATATTGTAATTTTAAATAAATACTATGTTTTAGCAAAAATACTCCAGTTTAGCACAAGTATTATAACATAGCAGAAATACTATTCTATAGCAGAAATGATATATTTAGAAAGAAAAATATAATATAGTAGAAATACTATGATTTAGCAGAAATCCTACAATATAGCTTAATAACAATGATTTAGAACAGATACTATGATTGAGCACAATAGTAATAACTTAAGTGAAAATATTGGGAAGGTAAAATGACAAGCTGAATAAAAAGGAACATGGCTAAGTTTTGCCCAAAACTAATTTTTGTTCACCTGTGAAAAAAAATAAAATAAAAATACATTTAGAAAAAAACCCAAATAAGAACAGCCAACAGATACACAGAAAATCAAATATGGATACACAAATGTACAGAGAGAGAGACACAAACAGGGTCTATGCCAGTCAACCAGTCTGAATATATTATATTTTTATCCAACAATGACATGCTGCCCGAAAAATTGTCTTTCTCTCTCTCTCTCTCTCTCTCTCTCACACACACACACACACACACACACACACACAAACAAACAAACACAAAGCAGCAGCAGCAGCAAGTGAACAGGGGCTGTTAACAGCATGTTTCTAGGTAAGTCAAACAGCTGTGAGCTTCTCAATTTGGATCCACCAATCAGAGAGGCTGTGAGCTTTTTCCCGCCAAAACTGGTGCACCAAGTGCAGGCTTTTACACATGTAGCACAGAGAGAGACAGGATTTTTGCAGTCTATTTCTCATAGTGAGGACTCCCCTCAAACAAACAGCCATAAATTCCTAACCGTAGGGGCTAAAACGGTCATTCTAAGACCGTTTTGTTCAGAAGAGATGGGGGAATCTTAAAGTGTTGACAAATTATCATTAAAATATGAATTATTGAAGATATTTGACTTGTAATGCACCATAACTGAGTAGAGGCAAAGCAAAAACTGCTTTGACTTGCGCTCAAACAATGCTTTGTAACTCTAAATCTATATGGAGTATCGATATCATTGTTTCACCGTAAGACGCAGCAGGCTTTGGTGAACAGTCATGGAAATTTTCAGGTCTCAGGTCTAACATTCTATTGTTCAGAAGACATGGGGGAATCATCAAGTGTTGTCTTTTTAAAAGATGAATAATTATAGATATATGACATAGATGATTGGTTGTCTTAGAAGCCATGAAAGCCCCAATATGCAAATTTGAATGTCTCAGCCCTCAGATATGATTGGCTGGCTGGGAAGGCATGAAGGCCTCAATATGCAAATCTGAATGTGTCAGCCCTCAGATGTGATTGGTTGGCTGGGAAGTCATGAAGGCCTCAATATGCAAATTTGAATGTCTCAGCCCTCAGATATGATTGGCTGGTTGGGAAGTCATGCATGACTTGATATGTCAATTTGAAAATTACAGTTCTCACAGAGGATTGGCTCCCTGAGGAGCTGGCAGGAATACACAGAAATACTATGATTACCCAGAAATACTGCGTTTAGTAGAAATATTATGTTTTAGCACAAATACTATAAAATGGCAGAAATAGTATGATTTAGCACAAATGCTGTATTTAGCAGAAATACTGAAAAGCAGCAGAAATGCTATGACTTAGCACAATAGTAATAACTTAAATAGAAAAATTGGAAAAGCAAAATGAACAGCTGAAAAAATGCTGAACATTCTAAGGGTCCCTCAAATGTAATTGTTAAATGAAAAAAAAGAATCAGCAAAAAAAAAGTATAACAGTCACACAATCAAATATATGGACACATATGGAAACACACAACCACAGAGAGACACACAGGATCAAATTCAGTCAACCAGTCTAAATATATTGAATTTAAATCATACAATAAGATGCTCTCATAAAAACTCTCTCTCGCCCTCTCTTTCTCTCTCTCTCTGTCACACACACACACACACCCACACACACACACACACTAGCAGCAGCAGCAGCCAAACAGCCTGGGAGCTGCTGAATTTGAATCCACCAATCAGAGAGGCTGTGTACTTTTTCCCGCCAAAACAGGTGCACCTGTTTTTACACACGCAGCACAGAGACAGGATTTGTGCTGTCTATTTTTCATAGTGAGGATTCCCCTCAAACAAATGGCTATAATTTCCTAACCGTAGGGGCTAGAACGGTCATTCTTACACCGTTTTGTTCAGAAGAGATGGGGGAATCTTAAGGTGTTGACAATTTATCTTGAAAATATGAATTATTGAAGATATTTGACTTCTGATGCACCATAACTGAGTAGAGGCAAAGCGAAAACTGCCTTGACTTGCCCTCAAACAATGCTTTGTCACTCTAAATCTATTTGGAGTATCGATATCATTCTTTCACCGTAAGAGACAGCAGGCTTTGGTGAACAGTCATGGAAATTTTCAGGTCTGTGTGGAAATCCATCAAAAAGATAGGACGAGAGAAAAAAGTGCCTCATTTCCAGAGTTTGAAATCTGAAGAAATCTGAGCGAGGGACGAATTTCCTACCCTCAAACAAACCCAATTCATGGCCAAATGGTAATAGGCGAGAAAGAAATTCTTGAATTGTGAGCGTCAGGAGTGTCTGAAGATATATTGGCACAAGCCTCATGTCTTAACTTCGCTGCGTTAAGGAGATATGACGATTTGAAACTGCCTCTCATTAGAGAAATCCAGCGGTGATTTTGAACAAGCTCTCCATTGACTTTCTATGCAGTTTCCAGACTTTGTGTTGGTCTGAGGAGATTTGCCAAAATTCTATTATACAGAAATACTGTAATCAGCACATATACTGTAACATGACAGAAATTCCTCCGCTTAGTAGTAATACTATAACATAACACAAATATTATGATTTGGCACAAAAACCATGATTTGGCAAAATACTATGATTGAGCAGAAGTACTAAGATGTAGTAAAAGTACTTTGATTTAACAGAAATACAATTGTGGAGGAGTAATACTTTAAAATGGGAGAAATATTGATACACACACACATACACAGAGCCTAAAGGGAACAGTATTTGTGCCATGGAGTGTTAACAAGAATCTGAGGTCCATATTAGAAAAGCTGCTAAAATCATAAAAGTTTGCAGAATTGTAATAAATGATCAATATGAATTAGTGGTCTGTGATAGTGTAGTAAATTGTAGGTAAAAAAAACATGTTGACCAAGGTGGAATTGAACCCACGACCTTTGGGCTGCAGACCTGTGTCATTACAAACTGTGCCACTGGGAAAGAGAACGAGTGCCTGGAAAACCGGGTGATGAGCAGTCAGAATTGGATCGCGGTGAGAGGCAAAGAGCGCAGTTTTTTGGAGTTACAAAACGTCGTGTAACTCAAAAACTAGGTGGACTAGAAGCATAATTCTTGTACTGGGTGAATCAGCGGACTTTGGTGTACTTTGACTGCGATTTTCATTGGTCTTTGTACATCCGTCGCTGAGATATGACGAGAGAAGAAACGGCAGACCTCAGATATGATTGGCTGGCTGGGAAGCCGTGCAGGCCCTGATATGTAAATTTGAATGTCTCAGTCCTCACAGAGGACCTGGCAAAAATATATAGAAATAGTATGATTAAGCATAAATACTACATTTAGCAGAAATTCTGTATTAAGCACAAATCCTATAAAAAGCAAAAATACTATGTTAAGCAATATAAATATCCTATAAAAATCCTATAAAAAGCAAAAATACTGTACTATGATTTGGTAGAAAAACTATAATTAATCAGAAATACTATATTTGGTACAAATCTTATAAAATAGCAGAAATAGTATGATTTAGCACAATAGTAATAACTTAAACAGAAAAATTGGAAAAGCAAAATGGACAGCTGAAAAAATGCTGAACATGCTAAGGATCCTTCAAATGTAATTGTTAAATGAAAAAAAAATCAGCAAAAAAAAGTATAACAGTCACACAATCACAAATATGGACACATATGGAAACACACATGCACAGAGAGACACACAGGATCAAATTCAGTCAACCAGTCTAAATATATTGAATTTCAATCTTACAATAAGATGCTCCCATAAAAAAACTCTCTCGCCCTCTCTTTCTCTCTCTCTCTGTCTCACACACACACACACACACACACACACACAAAGAGAAAAGTAAGTTTCTAGGTCAGTTAAGCAGCCTGGGAGCTGCTAAATTTGAATCCACCAATCAGAGAGGCTGTGTACTTTTTCCCGCCAAAACAGGTGCACCTGTTTTTACCCACACAGAGCACAGAGACAGGATTTCTGCAGTGAATTTCTCATAGTGAGGATTCCTCTCAAACAAATGGCCATAATTTCCTAACCGTAGGGGCTAGAACAGTCATTCTTACACCGTTTTGTTCAGAAGAGATGGGGGAATCTTAAAGTGTTGACAATTTATCATTAAAATATGAATTATTAAAGATATTTGACTTGTAATGCACCATAACTGGGTAGAAGCAAAGCAAAAACTGTCTTGACCTGCCCTCAAACAACGCTTTGTAACTCTAAATCTATTTGGAGTATCGATATCATTCTTTCACCGTAAGAGACAGCAGGCTTTGGTGAACAGTCATGGAA
>NW_020329388.1:7500-10000 GCF_001858045.2 Oreochromis niloticus | reverse complement strand
CATGCCCCTGGTACACTGGGCAGAAACACTTTGCCACACACACTCCTCCTGCATATGGTACGACAACGTTTCCACATGCCCTGGTACACTGGGCAGAAACACTTGCCACACACACTCCTCCTGCATATGGTACGACAACTTTTCTACATGCCCCTGGTACACTGCCCGATATCTCCCTGAAACACGCTCCCCTCGTGCATATGGTACGACAACGTTTCCACATGCCCCTGGTACACTGGGCAGAACACTTTGCCACACACACTCCTCCTGCATATGGTACGACAACGTTTCCACATGCCCCTGGTACACTGCCCCGATATCTCCCTGAAACACGCTCCCCTCGTGCATATGGTACGACAACGTTTCCACATGCCCCTGGTACACTGGGCAGAAACACTTTGCCACACACACTCTCCTGCATATGGTACGACAACGTTTCCACATGCCCCTGGTACACTGGGCAGAAACACTTTGCCACACACACTCCTCCTGCATATGGTACGACAACGTTTCCACATGCCCCTGGTACCTGCCCCGATATCTCCCTGAAACACGCTCCCCTCGTGCCTATGGTACGACAACATTATCCATGCCCCTGGTACACTGCCCCAGCACTTTGCTAAGTACTCCCCGTGCATATGGTATGACAGCTTTTCCACATGCCTCTGGTACACGGACCAGAACACTTTGCCACGTCGCTGTACGCACCCTCCTCGCTAGCTAATTGCTGATCTCCCCCACTTCCAGGGGCCCCGGGGACCACCATACATCTTCCTGTCTCCCTTACGGCTGAAAAGGTGCATGTTGCTCCACTGGCCCTGCTGCTGTTGTGTTCCATTTGGCCGAGGGGTGAGTCGGCCTCCTGTTCCCTTACGGTCGGAAGATGTGCTGCTGCTGCTGCTGTGCTGCTGCTGCTGCTGCTGCTGTGGTGGCCCTGCTGATATTCTCTCTCCATTTGGCCGAGGGAGTGAGTCGGCCTCCCGTCCCCGTTACGGTCGAAAAAGATGTGCTGCTGCTGCACTGGCCCTGCTGCTACTCTGACCACCTCTAGCTAATTGCTGATCTCCCTGACCTCCAGCGGGCCCCGGGACCCACATCACACCTTGCTCCTGTCTCCCTTGCGGCTGGAAAAGATCCATTTTTGTGCACTGGCCCTGCTGCTACTCTCTCTCCATTTGGCCGAGGCAGTGAGTCGGCCTCCTGTCTCCTTTCGGTCGAAAGATGTGCTGCTGCTGCACTGGCCCTGCTGATATCTCTCTCCATTTGGCCGAGGCAGTGAGTCGGCCTCCTGTCTCCTTTACGGTCGAAAAAGATGTGCTGCTGCTGCAGTGGCCCTGCTGCTACTCATATACAGCATGGACTTGACCTCCCGCAGACCCGGGGAACACATGCTCCCCTGCTCTAGTCCCCCACTAGCTTCTTCTCTTGCAGTTACCCTCCGCCACATATCCAGTATGGACCTTGCCCTCCAGCAGGCCCCGGGGACCCACATGCTCCCTTTCTCTAGTCCCCAGTAGCTTCTTCTCTTGTGGTTACATAGCACGGGTCTCCACCATGGACCTTGACCTCCAGCAGGCCCCGGGACCCACATCACACCTTGCTCCTGTCTCCCTTGCGGCTGGAAAAGATCCATTTTTGTGCACTGGCCTGCTGCTATCGTATCCAGCATGGACCTTGACCTCCAGCAGGCCCCGGGGACCACTTGCTCCCCTGCTCTAGTCCCCAGTAGCTTCTTTTCTGCAGTTACCCTCCACTGCATATCCAGCATGGACTTGACCTCCGCAGACCCCGGGGAACCACATGCTCCCCTGCTCTAGTCCCCAGTAGCTTCTTCTCTTGCGGTTAATAGCACCGCGTCTCCACCATGGACCTTGACCTCCAGCAGGCCCCGGGACCCAATCACACCTTGCTCTGTCTCCCTTGCGGCTGGAAAAGATCCATTTTTGTGCACTGGCCTGCTGCTACTCGTATCCAGCATGGACCTTGACCTCCAGCAGGCCCCGGGGACCCACTTGCTCCCCTGCTCTAGTCCCCAGTAGCTTCTTTTCTGCAGTTACCCTCCACTGCATATCCAGCATGGACCTTGACCTCCCGCAGACCCCGGGGAACCACATGCTCCCCTGCTCTAGTCCCCAGTAGCTTCTTCTCTTGCGGTTACATAGCACCGCGTCTCCACCATGGACCTTGACCTCCAGCAGGCCCCGGGGACCCACACTTAAGCCCCCTCCCACTAACAAAGCAAAACACCACTGGCAAAATCCTCATGCCCCTGGTACTCCATAAAGTAAATTCAAACGTGCCCCTGGTACACTGTGCAGAAACACTTTACCACGTCCGCTGTACGCACCCTCCTCGCTAGCTAATTGCTGATCTCCCCCACTTCCAGGGGGCCCCGGGGACCACCATCACATCTTCCTGTCTCCCTTACGGCTGAAAAAGGTGCATGTTGCTCCACTGGCCCCGCTGCTGTTGTGTCTCCATTTGGCCGAGGGGTGAGTCG
>NW_020329387.1:10000-12500 GCF_001858045.2 Oreochromis niloticus | reverse complement strand
GTCTCCATTTAGCCGAGGGGTGAGTCGGCCTCCTCTCTCCTTCACGGTTGAAAAAGATGTGCTGCTGCTGCTGCACTGGCCCTCCTGCTACTCTCACCACCTCTAGCTAATTGCTGATCTCCCTGACCTCCAGCGGGCCCCGGGACCCACATCACACCTTGCTCCTGTCTCCCTTGCGGCTGGGAAAGATCCATTTTTGTGCACTGGCCCTGCTGCTACTCCCTCTCCATTTGGCCGAGGCAGTGAGTCGGCCTCCTGTCTCCTTTACGGTCGAAAAAGATGTGCTGCTGTTGCACTGGCCCTGCTGCTACTCTCTCTCCATTTGGCCGAGGCAGTGAGTCGGCCTCCTGTCTCCTTTACGGTCGAAAAAGATGTGCTGCTGCTGCACTGGCCCTGCTGATATTCTCTCTCCATTTGGCCGAGGCAGTGAGTCGGCCTCCTGTCTCCTTTACGGTCGAAAAAGATGTGCTGCTGCTGCACTGGCCCTGCTGATATTCTCTCTCCATTTGGCCGAGGCAGTGAGTCGGCCTCCTGTCTCCTTTACGGTCGAAAAAGATGTGGTGGTGCTGCTGCTGCTGCTGCTGCTGCTGCTGCACTGGCCCTGCCGCTACTCTGACCACCTCTAGCTAATTGCTGATCTCCCTGACCTCCAGCGGGCCCCGGGGACCCACATGCTCCCCTGCTGTAGTCCCCCAGTAGCTTCTTTTTCTGCAGTTACCCTCCACTGCATATCCAGCATGGACCTTGCACTCCCGCAGGCCCCGGGGGACCCACATGCTCCCCTGCTCTAGTCCACCACTAGCTTCTTTTTCTGCAGTTACCCTCCGCTGCGTATCCAGCATGGACCTTGCCCTCCAGCAGGCCCCGGGGACCGACTTGCTCCGCTGCTCTAGTCCCCCAGTAGCTTTCCTTCTCCTGCAGTTACGCTCCACCACATATCCAGCATGGTCCTTGACCTCCAGCAGGCCCCGGGGACCCACATGCCCCTGCTCTAGTCCCCACTAGCTTCTTCTCTTGCGGTTACATAGCACCGCGTCTCCACCATGGACCTTGACCTCCAGCAGGCCCCGGGGACCCACACTTAAGCCCCCTCCCACTAACAAAGCAGAACAACGGTGGGAAAATCCTTGTGCCCCTGGTACTCTAGAAAGTTAATTGAAACGTGCCCTGGTACACTGGGCAGAAACACTTTGCCACACACTCCTCCTGCATATGGTACGACAACGTTTCCACATGCCCCTGGTACACTGGGCAGAAACACTTTGCCACACACACTCCTCCTGCATATGGTACGACAACGTTTCCACATGCCCCTGGTACACTGGGCAGAAACACTTTGCCACACACACTCCTCCTGCATATGGTACGACAACTTTTCTACATGCCCCTGGTACACTGCCCCGATATCTCCCTGAAACACGCTCCCCTCGTGCATATGGTACGACAACGTTTCCACATGCCCCTGGTACACTGGGCAGAAACACTTTGCCACACACACTCCTCCTGCATATGGTACGACAACGTTTCCACATGCCCCTGGTACACTGCCCCGATATCTCCCTGAAACACGCTCCCCTCGTGCATATGGTACGACAACGTTTCCACATGCCCCTGGTACACTGGGCAGAAACACTTTGCCACACACACTCCTCCTGCATATGGTACGACAACGTTTCCACATGCCCCTGGTACACTGGGCAGAAACACTTTGCCACACACACTCCTCCTGCATATGGTACGACAACGTTTCCACATGCCCCTGGTACACTGCCCCGATATCTCCCTGAAACACGCTCCCCTCGTGCCTATGGTACGACAACATTTATCCATGCCCCTGGTACACTGCCCAGCAGCACTTTGCTAAATACTCCCCCGTGCATATGGTATGACAGCTTTTCCACATGCCTCTGGTACACGGACCAGAAACACTTTGCCACGTCCGCTGTACGCACCCTCCTCGCTAGCTAATTGCTGATCTCCCCACTTCCAGGGGGCCCCGGGGACCACCATCACATCTTCCTGTCTCCCTTACGGCTGAAAAAGGTGCATGTTGCTCCACTGGCCCTGCTGCTGTTGTGTCTCCATTTGGCCGAGGGGGTGAGTCGGCCTCCTGTCTCCCTTACGGTCGGAAAAGATGTGCTGCTGCTGCTGCTGCTGCTGCTGCTGCTGCTGCTGCTGCTGTGGTGGCCCTGCTGATATTCTCTCTCCATTTGGCCGAGGGAGTGAGTCGGCCTCCCGTCCCCGTTACGGTCGAAAAAGATGTGCTGCTGCTGCACTGGCCCTGCTGCTACTCTGACCACCTCTAGCTAATTGCTGATCTCCCTGACCTCCAGCGGGCCCCGGGGACCCACATCACACCTTGCTCCTGTCTCCCTTGCGGCTGGAAAAGATCCATTTTTGTGCACTGGCCCTGCTGCTACTCTCTCTCCATTTGGCCGAGGCAGTGAGTCGGCCTCCTGTCTCCTTTACGGTCGAAAAAGATGTGCTGCTGCTGCACTGG
>NW_020329386.1:10000-12500 GCF_001858045.2 Oreochromis niloticus | reverse complement strand
GGTACGACAACGTTTCCACATGCCCCTGGTACACTGGGCAGAAACACTTTGCCACACACACTCCTCCTGCATATGGTACGACAACGTTTCCACATGCCCCTGGTACACTGGGCAGAAACACTTTGCCACACACACTCCTCCTGCATATGGTACGACAACTTTTCTACATGCCCCTGGTACACTGCCCCGATATCTCCCTGAAACACGCTCCCCTCGTGCATATGGTACGACAACGTTTCCACATGCCCCTGGTACACTGGGCAGAAACACTTTGCCACACACACTCCTCCTGCATATGGTACGACAACGTTTCCACATGCCCCTGGTACACTGCCCCGATATCTCCCTGAAACACGCTCCCCTCGTGCATATGGTACGACAACGTTTCCACATGCCCCTGGTACACTGGGCAGAAACACTTTGCCACACACACTCCTCCTGCATATGGTACGACAACGTTTCCACATGCCCCTGGTACACTGGGCAGAAACACTTTGCCACACACACTCCTCCTGCATATGGTACGACAACGTTTCCACATGCCCCTGGTACACTGCCCCGATATCTCCCTGAAACACGCTCCCCTCGTGCCTATGGTACGACAACATTTATCCATGCCCCTGGTACACTGCCCAGCAGCACTTTGCTAAATACTCCCCCGTGCATATGGTATGACAGCTTTTCCACATGCCTCTGGTACACGGACCAGAAACACTTTGCCACGTCCGCTGTACGCACCCTCCTCGCTAGCTAATTGCTGATCTCCCCCACTTCCAGGGGGCCCCGGGGACCACCATCACATCTTCCTGTCTCCCTTACGGCTGAAAAAGGTGCATGTTGCTCCACTGGCCCTGCTGCTGTTGTGTCTCCATTTGGCCGAGGGGGTGAGTCGGCCTCCTGTCTCCCTTACGGTCGGAAAAGATGTGCTGCTGCTGCTGCTGCTGCTGCTGCTGCTGCTGCTGCTGCTGTGGTGGCCCTGCTGATATTCTCTCTCCATTTGGCCGAGGGAGTGAGTCGGCCTCCCGTCCCCGTTACGGTCGAAAAAGATGTGCTGCTGCTGCACTGGCCCTGCTGCTACTCTGACCACCTCTAGCTAATTGCTGATCTCCCTGACCTCCAGCGGGCCCCGGGGACCCACATCACACCTTGCTCCTGTCTCCCTTGCGGCTGGAAAAGATCCATTTTTGTGCACTGGCCCTGCTGCTACTCTCTCTCCATTTGGCCGAGGCAGTGAGTCGGCCTCCTGTCTCCTTTACGGTCGAAAAAGATGTGCTGCTGCTGCACTGGCCCTGCTGATATTCTCTCTCCATTTGGCCGAGGCAGTGAGTCGGCCTCCTGTCTCCTTTACGGTCGAAAAAGATGTGCTGCTGCTGCAGTGGCCCTGCTGCTACTCATATACAGCATGGACCTTGACCTCCCGCAGACCCCGGGGAACCACATGCTCCCCTGCTCTAGTCCCCCACTAGCTTCTTCTCTTGCAGTTACCCTCCGCCACATATCCAGTATGGACCTTGCCCTCCAGCAGGCCCCGGGGACCCACATGCTCCCTTTCTCTAGTCCCCAGTAGCTTCTTCTCTTGTGGTTACATAGCACCGGGTCTCCACCATGGACCTTGACCTCCAGCAGGCCCCGGGGACCCACATCACACCTTGCTCCTGTCTCCCTTGCGGCTGGAAAAGATCCATTTTTGTGCACTGGCCCTGCTGCTACTCGTATCCAGCATGGACCTTGACCTCCAGCAGGCCCCGGGGACCCACTTGCTCCCCTGCTCTAGTCCCCCAGTAGCTTCTTTTTCTGCAGTTACCCTCCACTGCATATCCAGCATGGACCTTGACCTCCCGCAGACCCCGGGGAACCACATGCTCCCCTGCTCTAGTCCCCAGTAGCTTCTTCTCTTGCGGTTACATAGCACCGCGTCTCCACCATGGACCTTGACCTCCAGCAGGCCCCGGGGACCCACATCACACCTTGCTCCTGTCTCCCTTGCGGCTGGAAAAGATCCATTTTTGTGCACTGGCCCTGCTGCTACTCGTATCCAGCATGGACCTTGACCTCCAGCAGGCCCCGGGGACCCACTTGCTCCCCTGCTCTAGTCCCCCAGTAGCTTCTTTTTCTGCAGTTACCCTCCACTGCATATCCAGCATGGACCTTGACCTCCCGCAGACCCCGGGGAACCACATGCTCCCCTGCTCTAGTCCCCCAGTAGCTTCTTCTCTTGCGGTTACATAGCACCGCGTCTCCACCATGGACCTTGACCTCCAGCAGGCCCCGGGGACCCACACTTAAGCCCCCTCCCACTAACAAAGCAAAACACCACTGGCAAAATCCTCATGCCCCTGGTACTCCATAAAGTAAATTCAAACGTGCCCCTGGTACACTGTGCAGAAACACTTTACCACGTCCGCTGTACGCACCCTCCTCGCTAGCTAATTGCTGATCTCCCCCACTTCCAGGGGGCCCCGGGGACCACCATCACATCTTCCTGTCTCCCTTACGGCTG
>NW_020329385.1:20000-32141 GCF_001858045.2 Oreochromis niloticus | reverse complement strand
TATGGTATGACAGCTTTTCCACATGCCTCTGGTACACGGACCAGAAACTTTGCACGTCCGCTGTACGCACCTCCTCGCTAGCTAATTGCTGATCTCCCCACTTCCAGGGGCCCCGGGGACCACCATCACATCTTCCTGTCTCCCTTACGGCTGAAAAAGGTGCATGTTGCTCCACTGGCCCTGCTGCTGTTGTGTCTCCATTTGGCCGAGGGGGTGAGTCGGCCTCCTGTCTCCCTTACGGTCGGAAAGTGTGCTGCTGTGCTGCTGCTGCTGCTGCTGCTGCTGCTGCTGCTGTGGTGGCCTGCTGATATTCTCTCTCCATTTGGCCGAGGGTGAGTCGGCCTCCCGTCCCCGTTACGGTCGAAAAGATGTGCTGCTGCTGCACTGGCCCTGCTGCTACTCTGACCACTCTAGCTAATTGCTGATCTCCCTGACCTCCAGCGGCCCGGGGACCCACATCACACCTTGCTCCTGTCTCCCTTGCGGCTGGAAAAGATCCATTTTTGTGCACTGGCCTGCTGCTACTCTCTCTCATTTGGCCGAGGCAGTGAGTCGGCCTCCTGTCTCTTTACGGTCGAAAAAGATGTGCTGCTGCTGCACTGGCCCTGCTGATATTCTCTCTCCTTTGGCCGAGGCAGTGAGTCGGCCTCCTGTCTCCTTTACGGTCGAAAAGATGTGCTGCTGCTGCAGTGGCCCTGCTGCTACTCATATACAGCATGGACCTTGACCTCCCGCAGACCCCGGGGAACCACATGCTCCCTGCTCTAGTCCCCCACTAGCTTCTTCTCTTGCAGTTACCCTCCGCCACATATCCAGTATGGACCTTGCCCTCCAGCAGGCCCCGGACCCACATGCTCCCTTTCTCTAGTCCCCAGTAGCTTCTCTTGTGGTTACATAGCACGGGTCTCCACATGGACCTTGACCTCCAGCAGGCCCGGGGACCACATCACCTTGCTCCTGTCTCCCTTGCGGCTGGAAAGATCCATTTTTGTGCACTGGCCCTGCTGCTACTCGTATCCAGCATGGACCTTGACCTCCAGCAGGCCCGGACCACTTGCTCCCCTGCTCTAGTCCCCAGTAGCTTCTTTTTCTGCAGTTACCCTCCACTGCATATCCAGATGGACCTTGACCTCCGCAGACCCGGGGAACCACATGCTCCCTGCTCTAGTCCCCAGTAGCTTCTTCTCTTGCGGTTATAGCACCGCGTCCACCATGGACCTTGACTCCAGCAGGCCCCGGGGACCCACATCACACCTTGCTCCTGTCTCCTTGCGGCTGGAAAAGATCCATTTTTGTGCACTGGCCCTGCTGCTACTCGTATCCAGCATGGACCTTGACCTCCAGCAGGCCCCGGGACCACTTGCTCCCTGCTCTAGTCCCCAGTAGCTTCTTTTTCTGCAGTTACCCTCCACTGCATATCCAGCATGGACTTGACTCCGCAGACCCGGGAACCACATGCCCCTGCTCTAGTCCCCAGTAGCTTCTTCTCTTGCGGTTACATAGCACCGCGTCTCCACCATGGACCTTGACTCCAGGCCCGGGGACACTTAAGCCCCTCCACTAACAAAGCAAAACACCACTGGCAAATCCTCATGCCCTGGTACTCCATAAAGTAAATTCAAACGTGCCCCTGGTACACTGTGCAGAAACACTTTACCACGTCCGCTGTACGCACCCTCCTCGCTAGCTAATTGCTGATCTCCCCACTTCCAGGGGGGCCCGGGGACCACCATCACATCTTCCTGTCTCCCTTACGGCTGAAAAAGGTGCATGTTGCTCCACTGGCCCGCTGCTGTGTGTTCCATTTGGCGAGGGGTGAGTCGGCCTCCGTCCCTTTCGGTCGAAGATGTGCTGCTGCTGCTGCACTGGCCCTGCTGCTACTCATATCCAGCATGGACCTTGACTCCAGCAGGCCCGGACCCAATGCTCCCTGCTTAGTACCCCACTAGCTTTTCTCTTGCAGTTACCCTCCACCACATATCCAGCATGGACCTTGACTCCGCAGGCTTGGGGACCATGTCCCCTGCTCTAGTCCCCACTAGCTTTCCTTTCTTGCAGTTACGCTCACCATATCCAGCTTGGACCTTGCCTCCAGCAGGCCCGGGGACCACATGCCCCTTCTCTAGTCCCAGTAGCTTCTCTTTGCGGTAGCACCGCGTCCATGGACCTTGACCTCCAGCAGGCCCGGGGACCACACTTAAGCCCCTCCCACTAACAAAGCAGAACACCACTGGCAAATCCTCGTGCCCTGGTACTCCATAAAGTAAATTCAACGTGCCCCTGGTACACTGGGCAGAAACACTTTGCCGCACACACTCCTCGTGCCTATGGTACGACATGTTTCTACTGCCCTGGTACACTGCCAGAACACTTTGCCACACATCTCGTGTATATGGTACGACAGCTTTTTCCATGCCCCTGGTACACTGCGCAGGAGCACTTTGCGAAATATCCCCGTGCATATGGTACGACAACGTTTCCACATGCCCTGGTACATGGCCGGACACTTTGCCACGCTTGCTTGTCCACATCCCGCGCACTGACCTGGTACTCCAGCACAAGCGTGGGTGAGTGCTCACCTTCCAGGAGAGTGAGTCTTCCCGGAAGGCGCCGCGCCGGTTGTTGCTGTGGCGGCCACGTGCGATGGTACTGCCAGGCGGGAGAGATGGAGCGGTGGGGCCGACGCCCGGGCAGCGGTCGACGGGTGGCGACAAAGCTTGGATCGAGGGTGACTTTCAATAGATGCAGCGATTAGCTGCTCTGCTACGACAGACCCTGACCAGAATCAGGTCGTTTACAAGTTATTAGCACCAGGTTCTCCAAACATGAGTGCGCGATTGGAGAGGGCGACGTCGTCGGGCCGTCCCCAGCCAGTCACGAATGGCTCTCTTCACGGCGGGCCGGCTATCCGAGACCAACGAAGATCACAGCGCTACGGTATCACTGCGTCTAGGAGGATTCTGACTTAGAGGTTCAGTATATCCGCAGATGGTAGCTTGCATTGGTCCTAGCAAGCATACACCAATGTCTGAACTGCGGTCCTTCGTACTGAGCAGGATACTATTGCAAACACTCATCAGTAGGGTAAAATAACCTGTTCACGACGGTCTAAACCCAGTACGTTCCTATTAGTGGGTGACATCCAACGCTTGGTGAATTCTGCTTCACAATGATAGGAGAGCGACATCGAAGGATCAAAAGCGACGTCGTATGAACGTTGGCCGCACAAGCCAGTTTCCTGTGGTAACTTTTCTGACACTCTGCTTAAACCCAAAAGTCAGAAGGATGTGAGGCCCGCTTTCACGGTCTGTATTCATACTGAAATCAAGATAGCGGCTTTTGCCTTCTGTCCACGGGAGGTTTCTGTCTCTGAGCTGCTTAGGACACCTGCGTTACAGTTTGACGGTGTACCGCCGTCAAATCCCACCTGCCACTGTCCCGGAGCGGGTCCGCCGGCGGGTGCGGGCGCTTGACACAGAGCGAGAGCCGTCGGGGCTCGCCTCCGCTCACCGGGTAAGTGAAAACGATAGAGTAGTGGTATTTCACGGCGGCCGAAGCTCCCATTTTTACACTTCATGTCTTCACAGTGCAGATAGAGTCAGCTCAACAGGGTCTTCTTTCCCGCTGATTTTGCCAGCCGTTCCTTGGCTGTGGTTTCGCTAGATAGAGCTGGGACAGTGGGAATCTCGTTCATCATTCATGCGGTCACTATTAGTGACGAGGATTTGGTACTTAAGAGTCATGTTCTCCGCCGTTTACCGCGCTTCTTGATTTCTTCACTTTGACATTCAGAGCACTGGGCAGAATCACATCGGTCAACACCACCGTGGGCCTTCGCGATGCTTGTTTTAATTAAACAGTCGGATTCCCTGGTCCGCACAGTTTAGTCGCTGTAGGCGCCAGCGAGGCGACCGCGGGGAGCCCCGCGAGGGACCCGACGGGCACGCAGCTGAGGTGATCGCGAGAAGGGCCGGCGCGCGTCCAGAGTCGCCGCCAGCCACGCGACCGCATCCCCCGCCGGCCGCTTCCACGCGGCGGCGGACACCGCCGCGAAAACCACGCCGTACGCGGCGAGGCGCGCAGACGCGAGCCCGCGAGGCGGGCCGCGCACGCGCTTCCGGCGGCGGAGAGAGGAGGGCGCGGGGCGACTGCTCCCCAGCGCGGCGCGGCCAGCCGTTCGCACCCAGCCCGACCGACCAGCCTTAGAGCCAATCTTATCCGAGTTACGGATTGACTTGCGACTTCCTTAGCTGCTTGTTCTAAATGCCAGGCTGTTCACTTGGAGACTGCTGCGGATATGGGTACGGTCTGGGTGAGACTTACCTTCTCCCCGGATTTCAAGGGCAGCGAGAGTCACGGACGCCGCCGGAACCGCGCGCTTTCAGGGCAGGGCCCTATTCGGGGCGACCATTCCAGGGGCCTGCCTTACAAAGAAAGAGATCTCCCGGGGCCGCAGCTTCTCGGGTTGTTTGCGTTACGCACTGGGCCTCGCGGCGCTATTCCACCTCAGGTTCGGGGATTTGAACCGACTCCTTTCGATCGGCCGGGGCGACGTAGGCATCGCCCGCGTTCCGACGGCGTTCGCCATCCTTAGGACGACTGACCATGTTCAATGCTGTTCACATGGAACCTTCTCCACTTCGGCTTCAAGTTTCGTTTGATATTTGCTACTACACCAAGATCTGCACCCGGCGGCTCCACCCGGGCTCGCGCCTAGGCTTCCGTGCTCACCGGGCGGCCCTCCTATCGTGCGGCGTAGCCTCGCGGCTCCTATTGCGGCGACGGCGGGTATGGGCCGACGCTCCAGCGCATCCATTTTCAGGGCTAGTTGATTCGGCAGGTGAGTTGTTACACTCCTTAGCGATTCCAACTTCCATGGCACGTCCTGCTGTCTATATAACAACACTTTTCTGGGTCTGATGAGCGTCGGCATCGGGCGCCTTACCGGCGTTCGGTTATCCGCAGCGCCAGTTCTGTTACAAAGTGGCCACTGGGCAGCTCGCATTCCACGCCGGCTCCAAGCAGCGAGCCGGGCTTCTTACCATTTAAGTTTGAGATAGGTTGAGATCGTTTCGGCCCAAGACTCTATCATTCGCTTTACCAGATAAACTGCGAGACTTGAGCGCAGCTATCTGAGGGAACTTCGGAGGGAACCAGTACTAGATGGTTCGATTAGTCTTTGCCCTATACCAGGTCGGACGACGATTTGCACGTCAGGACCGCTACGGGCTCACAGAGTTTCTCTGGCTTCGCCTGCCAGGCATAGTTCACATCTTTCGGGTCCTATCGCACGCGCTCAGCTCCACTCCGACGGAGCGGGCGAGACGGGCGGTGGTGCGCCGGGCGCGGGGGCCGGGATCCACTCAGCTGGCGGGCCGCCTCATTTCATTGCGCCTCGGGGTTTCGTGAGACCTTTGACTCGCGCGCGCGTTAGACTCCTTGGTCCGTGTTTCAGACGGGTCGGGTGGGTAGCCGACATCGCGCAGACCGTTGCGCTTTGGCGTGGGCGATCCCCGCTGGCGGCGCGACGCGGTTGGAGCGCACTGAGGACAGTCCGCCCGGTCGACAGTCGCGCGGGAGCGAGGGGGCCCGTCCTCCCGGGTTAGGGGGAGAGAGGGGCAGCGAGCACAGAGTCCGCGCCCGGTAAGCGGCGAATTCCGGGCGAGAGGCGCTGTAAGCTCGCGGCCGAGGCGCGAGCCTTCGCCCAGACCTTCCTGGCGAACCGGAGCCGGTGCGACGCACGCGCGGAGGAAATGCGCCGGCGGGGGGCCAGCCGGCAGCGGGGGAGGTCCGCGAGGGGATCCTCCCACGGCGGCGTCCCGGGCCCGCCGAGTTGAATCCCCGGGCAGACTGCGCGGACCCACCGTTTACTCTTACGGTTTCACGCCCTGTTGATCTCTCTTCAAGTTCTTTTCACTTTCCTTACGGTATTGTGTCTATCGGTCTCGTGCGGTATTTAGCTTAGATGGGTTTACCACCACTTTGGGCTGCATTCCCAACAACCCGACTCGAGAAGACGACCCGGCGCGACAGGGGCGCCACGGCTCAACCGTCCGTGGATGGGGCTCGATCAGAGGACTTGGGCCCCGATCGGCACCGGGCAAAGCGTCTTCGTACGCACATTTCCACGCCGCCTGTCGGACGGGGATTCGGCGCTGGGCTCTTCCCTCTTCGCTCGCGTACTAAGGGATCCTTGTTAGTTTCTTTTCCTCGCTTAGTATATGCTTAATTCAGCGGGTTGTTCGTCTGATTGAGGTCGTATTCGAATGGTCTTGCCCCCTCCACCTTGCGGGGGTGGGGGCAGAGCATTTGTGGCTCCGGGAGGAGGTCAGTGCGCCGTGGTGTTTTTTCCCCGGGACGCGGCGAGTGGCGGCGAGCTCCGGAGAGGCCGGCAGCCTTCGACCGTGGAACCCCGGAGCCCGCTGGAGCGATCTCGTCCGTCGGGCCTTGGGCCGAGCGACGCGGTCAGCGCGGAGACGGGTGAACGTCCCGGCAGCCGCGCCGCTGGTGCGGCTCGACGGGAGGTGCCCTCCCGACGGGTCGGGATGGAGTGGCAGGGGGGCGGGAGCTCACGGGCAGGAGGGTGCGGTTCCAGGCAGGCACACACGTCGCACCGGGCACCCGGGCGGTCTGCGCTTGGGGGGACGAGGCAGTGCCGAGGCCGCTGCGACTGCCCAGCGCGGAGACGCGGAGGTTCGATTGATTGCAAGCGACGCTCAGAAGGCGTAGCCGGAGGAACCGGGGCGAAGGTGCGTTCGAGTGTCGTGATCATGTGTCTGCATTCATTAGTTCTCGCAGCTAGCTGGTTCTTCATCGACGCACGAGCGAGTGATCCACGCTAAGAGTCGTATTGTTTTTTGTTTTACGTGGGTTGCCATTCGTGACGGGATAAGGGGTTTAAGGAGGGAAAAACCCGGGCGCTCTTCCTCCGCGGGGAGGGGAGAGGAGAATTGAACCCGTGCTCCTCGCAGGAGGGAGGAGGTTGGGTCCGGAGGCGCGGGCAGCGGTCAGGGCGAACCGCCAGCCGCGCTTTCGGTTGAGGTTTCGTGGGGGCGGGACCGGTGGTTGCGGACGGGGACCCGGGCCGCCTCCAACGGCCGCAGTCCGACTTCCTCGTCGGCCTCGGGAGCGGTCGGGGCAGCGGGCTCGCTTTGGCGTAGAGGCGGGGCGGGGCCGTCGGGTCGTCCGGCCGGTGACAGGCCAGACTAGGCTCGAGCTCGTGGGGACGCGCGAGCCGACCTCGGGAGACCGACCGGTGACGGTGGCGGGGACCTCGGCGGCAAAGGGGAGAACACGGGTGCGCGCAGGCGGGCCGTCGGTGTAGCCAGTATGATCCTTCGCAGGTTCACTACGGAACCTTGTTACGACTTTTACTTCCTCTAGATAGTCAGTTTGATCGTCTTCTCGGCGCTCGCCAGGGCGTGACGACCCCGGCGGGGCCGATCCGAGGACCTCACTAACCATCCAATCGGTAGTAGCGACGGCGGTGTGTACAAAGGGCAGGGACTTAATCAACGCGAGCTTATGACCCGCGCTTACTGGGAATTCCTCGTTCATGGGAATATTGCAATCCAATCCCTATCACGAGTGGGGTTCACGGGTTACCACGCCTCTCGGCGAAGGGTAGACACCGCTGATCCCTCAGTGTGGCGCGGTGCAGCCCCGGACATCTAAGGGCTCACAGACTGTTATTGCTCATCTCGTGTGGCTGAACGCCACTTGTCCTCTAAGAAGTTGGACTCGGACGCACGGGGTCGAGTAATAGTTGCATGTCGGAGTCTCGTTCGTTATCGGAATTAACCAGACAAATCGCTCCACAACTAAGACGGCATGCACCACCACCACGAATCGAGAAAGGCTATCAATCTGTCATCCTTTCCGTGTCCGGGCGGGTGAGGTTTCCCGTGTTGAGTCAATTAAGCCGCAGGCTCCACTCCTGGTGGTGCCCTTCCGTCAATTCCTTTAAGTTTCAGCTTTGCAACCATACTCCCCCGGACCCAAGACTTTGGTTTCCCGGACGCTGCCCGGCGGTCATGGGAATAACGCCGCCGGATCGCTAGTTGGCATCGTTTATGGTCGGAACTACGACGGTATCTGATCGTCTTCGAACCTCCGACTTTCGTTCTTGATTATGAAACATTCTTGGCAAATGCTTTCGCTTTCGTCCGTCTTGCGCCGGTCCAAGATTTCACCTCTAGCGGCACAATACGAATGCCCCCGGCCGTCCCTCTTAATCATGGCCCCAGTTCAGAGAGAAACCACAAATAGAACCGGAGTCCTATTCCATTATTCTAGCTGCGGTATTCAGGCGACGGGCCTGCTTTGACACTCTAATTTTTCAAGTAACGCTTCGGACCCGCGGGACACTCAGCTAGAGCATCGAGGGGGCGCGAGAGGCAGGGGCTGGGACAGACGGTAGCTCGCTCGCGGCGGACCGTCAGCTCGATCCGAGATCCAACTACGAGCTTTTTAACTGCAGCACTTTAAGATACGCTATGGAGTGGAATTACCGCGGCTGTGGCACCAGACTTGCCCTCCATGGATCCTCGTTAAGGATTTAAGTGTACTCATTCCATTACAGGGCTCGAAAGGTCCTGTATTGTTATTTTTGTCATACCTCCCGGTCGGGAGTGGGTAATTTGCGCGCCTGCTGCCTTCTTGGATGTGGTAGCGTTTCTCAGGCTCCCTCTCCGGAATCGAACCCTGATTCCCCGTTACCCGTGGTCACCATGGTAGGCCATAAAGTACCATCGAAAGTTGATAGGGCAGACATTCGATGAGACGTCGCCGCCACGGAGGCCAGCGATCGGCTCGAGGTTATCTAGAGTCACCAAAGCGGCCGGGGCCCCGAGGGACGCCCGCTGGGTTTTGGGTTGATAATGCACGATACCGGAGGGTCAGCGCTCGTTTGCATGTATTAGCTCTAGATTGCCACAGTTATCCAGTAACGGATGAGCGATCAAGGAACCTAACTGATTTATGAGCCATTCGCAGTTTCACTGTACGGCCGCGTTACTTAGACCTGCATGGCTTAATCTTTGAGACAAGATATGCTACTGGCAGGATCAACCAGGTAGCCCCTCAGGCAGCGGCGGCGCTGCGTGAGCGCGCGCTCGCTCGCTCGGGGCTACTGAGCCTGTGGACCAGGGCGAGGCTTTCCGGACGCAGATGTGGACCGGGGTGAGGGTTCGAGAACCGTGCTTGCCGACAGGGCCCCGTCGCTTTGCGGGGTGGGCAAACTCTGGGTTTGCCTACACCTCTGTGACGAGGCCCGCCGTGTATGACCACCGGGACGGACCGGGCGTCTCGGTCTCGCTTACCGAGCGATCGCGCCTGGTTGGGGGGAGGGGGGAGCGCGGGGAGGATGGGGCGGGGTCCGGGAACCACCACCCCTTCCGACCGTCGCGCTAGACCCCCCGACCGGCGCTAGAGGCGAGCCTGCGGGCGGAGGAACGGACGCCGAAGGCGCGGCGAGGTGCCGGGCCCGGCGGTGGCCCTCCGATGGCAGGCCACGTTTGCCAGTCGATCGGGGTGGGAGGGGAAGGCTGGCAGGCAGGTGGCTGGAAGAGGAGGCTGCTGTGGCAGCCTCTCGCTCTCCCGGGCCGTCCAGCGCGTCCGAGCGCTGCCCGGGTGTCTGTGACTTGCGCCTCGCAGACACCCGTCTCCATAATGACGGAGGGCACCTTTGCTAGGCTTACCCTTAGACTGCTCAACCGGTGAGGGAGAAAAAACGGCCCTGGCCGAGGTGGTGAGACGGCCTCCTGTCTCCCTTACGGCTGAAAAGATGTGCTGCTGCAGCTGCACTGGCCCTGCTGATGTCCTGTCTCCATTTAGCCGAGGGGGTGAGTCGGCCTCCTCTCTCCTTCACGGTTGAAAAGATGTGCTGCTGCTGCTGCACTGGCCTCCTGTACTCTCACCACCTCTAGCTAATTGCTGATCTCCCTGACCTCCAGCGGGCCCGGGGACCCACATCACACCTTGCTCCTGTCTCCCTTGCGGCTGGGAAAGATCCATTTTTTGCATGGCCCTGTGTTCCTTCTTTGCCTGGTCGGCTCTGTCCTTTACTCGAAAAGATTGTGCTGTTGCACTGCCTGTGCTACTCTCTCTCCATTTGGCCGAGGCAGTGAGTCGGCCTCCTGTCTCCTTTACGTCGAAAAATGTGCTGCTGTTGCACTGGCCTGCTGCTACTCTCTCTCCATTTGGCCGAGGCAGTGAGTCGGCCTCCTGTCTCCTTTACGGTCGAAAAGATGTGCTGCTGCTGCACTGGCCCTGCTGATATTCTCCTCCATTTGGCGAGCAGTGAGTCGGCCTCTGTCTCCTTTACGGTCGAAAAAGATGTGCTGCTGCTGCACTGGCCTCTGATATTCTCTCTCCATTTGGCCGAGGCAGTGAGTCGGCCTCCTGTCTCCTTTACGGTCGAAAAGATGTGGTGGTGCTGCTGCTGCTGCTGCTGCTGCTGCTGCACTGGCCTGCCGCTACTCTGACCACCTCTAGCTAATTGCTGATCTCCCTGACCTCCAGCGGGCCCCGGGGACCCACTGCTCCCCTGCTGTAGTCCCCAGTAGCTTCTTTTTCTGCCGTTACCCTCCACTGCATATCCAGCATGGACCTTGCACTCCCGCAGGCCCCGGGGGACCCAATGCTCCCTGCTCTAGTCCACCACTAGCTTCTTTTTCTGCAGTTACCCTCCGCTGCGTATCCGCATGGACCTTGCCTCAGCAGGCCCCGGGGACCGACTTGCTCCGCTGCTCTAGTCCCCAGTAGCTTTCCTTCTCCTGCGTTACGCTCCACCACATATCCGCATGGTCCTTGACTCCAGCAGGCCCGGGGACCCACATGCTCCCTGCTCTAGTCCCCACTAGCTTCTTCTCTTGCGGTTACATAGCACCGCGTCTCCACCATGGACCTTGACCTCCAGCAGGCCCCGGGACCCACACTTAAGCCCCTCCCACTAACAAGCAGAAACCGGTGGGAATCCTTGTGCCCCTGGTATCTAGAAGTTAATTGAAACGTGCCCTGGTACACTGGCAGAAACACTTTGCCACACACTCCTCCTGCATATGGTACGACAACGTTTCCACATGCCCTGGTACCTGGGCAGAAACACTTTGCCACACACACTCCTCCTGCATATGGTACGACACGTTTCCACATGCCCCTGGTACACTGGGCAGAACACTTTGCCACACACCTCCTCCTGCATATGGTACGACAACTTTTCTACATGCCCCTGGTACACTGCCCCGATATCTCCCTGAAACACGCTCCCTCGTGCTATGGTACGACAACGTTTCCACATGCCCTGGTACCTGGGCAGAACACTTTGCCCACACCTCTCTGCATATGGTACGACAACGTTTCACATGCCCTGGTACTGCCCGATATCTCCTGACACGCTCCCTCGTGCTATGGTCGACAACGTTTCCACATGCCCTGGTACACTGGGCAGAACACTTTGCCACACACACTCCTCCTGCATATGGTACGACAACGTTTCCACATGCCCCTGGTACACTGGGCAGAAACACTTTGCCACACACATCCTCCTGCATATGGTACGACAACGTTTCCACATGCCCCTGGTACCTGCCCCGATATCTCCCTGAACACGCTCCCTCGTGCCTATGGTACGACAACATTTATCCATGCCCCTGGTACACTGCCCAGCAGCACTTTGCTAAGTACTCCCCCGTGCATATGGTATGACAGCTTTTCCACATGCCTCTGGTACCGGACAGAACACTTGCCACGTCCGCTGTACGCACCCTCCTCGCTAGCTAATTGCTGATCTCCCCCACTTCCAGGGGCCCCGGGGACACCATCACATCTTCCTGTCTCCCTTACGGCTGAAAAGGTGCATGTTGCTCCACTGGCCCTGCTGCTGTTGTGTCTCCATTTGGCCGAGGGGGTGAGTCGGCCTCCTGTCTCCCTTACGGTCGGAAGATGTGCTGCTGCTGCTGCTGCTGTGCTGCTGCTGTGCTGCTGCTGTGGTGGCCCTGCTGATATTCTCTCTCCATTTGGCCGAGGGAGTGAGTCGGCCTCCCGTCCCCGTTACGGTCGAAAAGATGTGCTGCTGCTGCACTGGCCCTGCTGCTACTCTGCCACCTCTGCTAATTGCTGATCTCCCTGACCTCCAGCGGG
>NW_020329385.1:7500-10000 GCF_001858045.2 Oreochromis niloticus | reverse complement strand
TTAGCCGAGGGGTGAGTCGGCCTCCTCTCTCCTTCACGGTTGAAAAGATGTGCTGCTGCTGCTGCACTGGCCCTCCTGCTACTCTCACCACCTCTAGCTAATTGCTGATCTCCCTGACCTCCAGCGGGCCCCGGGGACCCACATCACACCTTGCTCCTGTCTCCCTTGCGGCTGGAAAGATCCATTTTTGTGCACTGGCCCTGCTGCTACTCCTCTCCATTTGGCCGAGGCAGTGAGTCGGCCTCCTGTCTCCTTTACGGTCGAAAAAGATGTGCTGCTGTTGCACTGGCCCTGCTGCTACTCTCTCTCCATTTGGCCGAGGCAGTGAGTCGGCCTCCTGTCTCCTTTACGGTCGAAAAGATGTGCTGCTGTTGCACTGGCCCTGCTGCTACTCTCTCTCCATTTGGCCGAGGCAGTGAGTCGGCCTCCTGTCTCCTTACGGTCGAAAAAGATGTGCTGCTGCTGCACTGGCCCTGCTGATATTCTCTCTCCATTTGGCCGAGGCAGTGAGTCGGCCTCCTGTCTCCTTTACGGTCGAAAAGATGTGCTGCTGCTGCACTGGCCCTGCTGATATTCTCTCTCCATTTGGCCGAGGCAGTGAGTCGGCCTCCTGTCTCCTTTACGGTCGAAAAGATGTGGTGGTGCTGCTGCTGCTGCTGCTGCTGCTGCTGCACTGGCCCTGCCGCTACTCTGACCACCTCTAGCTAATTGCTGATCTCCCTGACCTCCAGCGGGCCCCGGGACCCACATGCTCCCCTGCTGTAGTCCCCCAGTAGCTTCTTTTTCTGCAGTTACCCTCCACTGCATATCCAGCATGGACCTTGCACTCCCGCAGGCCCCGGGGGACCCACATGCTCCCCTGCTCTAGTCCACCACTAGCTTCTTTTTCTGCAGTTACCCTCCGCTGCGTATCCAGCATGGACCTTGCCCTCCAGCAGGCCCCGGGGACCGACTTGCTCCGCTGCTCTAGTCCCCCAGTAGCTTTCCTTCTCCTGCAGTTACGCTCCACCACATATCCAGCATGGTCCTTGACCTCCAGCAGGCCCCGGGACCCACATGCTCCCCTGCTCTAGTCCCCCACTAGCTTCTTCTCTTGCGGTTACATAGCACCGCGTCTCCACCATGGACCTTGACCTCCAGCAGGCCCCGGGGACCCACACTTAAGCCCCCTCCCACTAACAAAGCAGAACAACGGTGGGAAAATCCTTGTGCCCTGGTACTCTAGAAAGTTAATTGAAACGTGCCCCTGGTACACTGGGCAGAAACACTTTGCCACACACTCCTCCTGCATATGGTACGACAACGTTTCCACATGCCCTGGTACACTGGGCAGAAACACTTTGCCACACACACTCCTCCTGCATATGGTACGACAACGTTTCCACATGCCCCTGGTACACTGGGCAGAAACACTTTGCCACACACACTCCTCCTGCATATGGTACGACAACTTTTCTACATGCCCCTGGTACACTGCCCCGATATCTCCCTGAAACACGCTCCCCTCGTGCATATGGTACGACAACGTTTCCACATGCCCCTGGTACACTGGGCAGAAACACTTTGCCACACACACTCCTCCTGCATATGGTACGACAACGTTTCCACATGCCCCTGGTACACTGCCCCGATATCTCCCTGAAACACGCTCCCCTCGTGCATATGGTACGACAACGTTTCCACATGCCCCTGGTACACTGGGCAGAAACACTTGCCACACACACTCCTCCTGCATATGGTACGACAACGTTTCCACATGCCCCTGGTACACTGGGCAGAAACACTTTGCCACACACACTCCTCCTGCATATGGTACGACAACGTTTCCACATGCCCTGGTACACTGCCCCGATATCTCCCTGAAACACGCTCCCCTCGTGCCTATGGTACGACAACATTTATCCATGCCCCTGGTACACTGCCCAGCAGCACTTTGCTAAGTACTCCCCCGTGCATATGGTATGACAGCTTTCCACATGCCTCTGGTACACGGACCAGAAACACTTTGCCACGTCCGCTGTACGCACCCTCCTCGCTAGCTAATTGCTGATCTCCCCCACTTCCAGGGGCCCCGGGGACCACCATCACATCTTCCTGTCTCCCTTACGGCTGAAAAAGGTGCATGTTGCTCCACTGGCCCTGCTGCTGTTGTGTCTCCATTTGGCCGAGGGGGTGAGTCGGCCTCCTGTCTCCCTTACGGTCGGAAAAGATGTGCTGCTGCTGCTGCTGCTGCTGCTGCTGCTGCTGCTGCTGCTGTGGTGGCCCTGCTGATATTCTCTCTCCATTTGGCCGAGGGAGTGAGTCGGCCTCCCGTCCCCGTTACGGTCGAAAAGATGTGCTGCTGCTGCACTGGCCCTGCTGCTACTCTGACCACCTCTAGCTAATTGCTGATCTCCCTGACCTCCAGCGGGCCCCGGGGACCCACATCACACCTTGCTCCTGTCTCCCTTGCGGCTGGAAAAGATCCATTTTTGTGCACTGGCCCTGCTGCTACTCTCTC
>NW_020329384.1:12500-17505 GCF_001858045.2 Oreochromis niloticus | reverse complement strand
TTTCCGGACGCAGATGTGACCGGGGTGAGGGTTCGAGAAACCGTGCTTGCCGGACAGGGCCCCGTCGCCTTTGCGGGGTGGGCAAACTCTGGGTTTGCCTACCACCTCTGTGACGAGGCCCGCCGTTGGTATGACCACCGGGACGGACCGGGCGTCTCGGTCTCGCTAACCGAGCGATCGCGCCTGGTTGGGGGGAGGGGGGAAGCGCGGGAGGATGGGGCGGGGTCCGGGAACCACCACCCCCTTCCGACCGTCGCGCTAGACCCCCCGACCGGCGCTAGAGGCGAGCCTGCGGGCCGGAGGAACGGACCGCCCGAAGGCGCCGGCGAAGGTGCCGGGCCCGGCGGTGGCCCTCCGATGGCAGGCCACGTTTGCCAGTCGATCGGGGGGGAGGGGAAGGCTGGCAGGCAGGTAGGCTGGAAGAGGAGGCTGCTGTGGCAGCCTCTCGCTCTCCCGGGCCGTCCCAGCGCCGTCGAGCGCTGCCCGGGTGTCTGCTGACTTGCGCCTCGCCAGACACCCGTCTCCCATAAATGACGGAGGGCACCTTTGCTAGGCCTTACCCTTAGACTGCTCAACCGGTGAGGGAGAAAAAACGCCCTGGCGAGGTGTGAGACGGCTCCTGTCTCCCTTACGGCTGAAAAAGATGTGCTGCTGCAGCTGCACTGGCCCTGCTGATGTCCTGTCTCCATTAGCCAGGGGGTGAGTCGGCCTCCTCTCTCCTTCACGGTTGAAAAAGATGTGCTGCTGCTGCACTGGCCCTCCTGCTACTTCTCACCACCTCTAGCTAATTGCTGATCTCCCTGACTCCAGCGGGCCCCGGGGACCCACATCACACCTTGCTCCTGTCTCCCTTGCGGCTGGGAAAGATCCATTTTTGTGCACTGGCCCTGCTGCTACTCCCTCTCCATTTGGCCGAGGCAGTGAGTCGGCCTCCTGTCTCCTTTACGGTCGAAAAGATGTGCTGCTGTTGCACTGGCCCTGCTGCTACTCTCTCTCCATTTGCCGAGGCAGTGAGTCGGCCTCCTGTCCCTTTACGGTCGAAAAAGATGTGCTGCTGTTGCACTGGCCCTGCTGCACTCTCTCTCCATTTGGCCGAGGCAGTGAGTCGCCTCCTGTCTCCTTTCGGTCGAAAAAGATGTGCTGCTGCTGCACTGGCCCTGCTGATATTCTCTCTCCATTTGGCCGAGGCAGGATCGGCCTCCTTCTCCTTACGGTCGAAAAAGATGCTGCTGCTGCACTGGCCCTGCTATATTCTCTCTCCATTTGGCCGAGCAGTGAGTCGCCTCCTGCTCCCTTTACGGTCGAAAAAGATGTGGTGGCTGCTGCTGCTGCTGCTGCTGCTGCTGCACTGGCCCTGCCGCACCTGACCACCTCTAGCTAATTGCTGATCTCCCTGACCTCCAGCGGCCCCGGGACCCACATGCTCCCCTGCTGTAGTCCCCCAGTAGCTTCTTTTTCGCAGTTACCCTCCACTGCATATCCAGCATGGACCTGCACTCCCGCAGGCCCCGGGGACCCACATGCTCCCCTGCTCTAGTCCACCACTAGCTTCTTTTTCTGCAGTTACCCTCCGCTGCGTATCCAGCATGGACCTTGCCCTCCAGCAGGCCCCGGGACCGACTTGCTCCGCTGCTCTAGTCCCCCATAGCTTTCCTTCTCCTGCAGTTACGCTCCACCACATATCCAGCATGGTCCTTGACCTCCAGCAGGCCCCGGGGACCACATGCTCCCCTGCTCTAGTCCCCCACTAGCTTCTTCTCTTGCGGTACATAGCACCGCGTCTCCACCATGGACCTTGACCTCCAGCAGCCCCGGGACCCACACTTAAGCCCCCTCCCACTAACAAAGCAGAACAACGGTGGGAAAATCCTTGTGCCCCTGGTACTCTAGAAAGTAATTGAAACGTGCCCCTGGTACACTGGGCAGAAACACTTGCCACACACTCCTCCTGCATATGGTACGACAACGTTTCCACATGCCCCTGGTACACTGGGCAGAAACACTTGCCACACACACTCCTCCTGCATATGGTACGACAACGTTCCACATGCCCCTGGTACACTGGCAGAAACACTTTGCCACACACACTCCTCCTGCATATGGTACGACAACTTTTCTACATGCCCCTGGTACACTGCCCCGATATCTCCCTGAAACACGCTCCCCTCGTGCATATGGTACGACAACGTTCCACATGCCCCTGGTACACTGGGCAGAAACACTTTGCCACACACACTCCTCCTGCATATGGTACGACAACGTTCCACATGCCCCTGGTACACTGCCCCGATATCTCCCTGAAACACGCTCCCTCGTGCATATGGTACGACAACGTTTCCACATGCCCCTGGTACACTGGGCAGAAACACTTTGCCACACACACTCTCCTGCATATGGTACGACAACGTTTCCACATGCCCCTGGTACACTGGGCAGAAACACTTGCCACACACACTCCTCCTGCATATGGTACGACAACGTTTCCACATGCCCCTGGTACACTGCCCCGATATCTCCTGAAACACGCTCCCCTCGTGCCTATGGTACGACAACATTTATCCATGCCCCTGGTACACTGCCCAGCAGCACTTTGCTAAGTACTCCCCCGTGCATATGGTATGACAGCTTTTCCACATGCCTCTGGTACACGGACCAGAAACACTTTGCCACGTCCGCTGTACGCACCCTCCTCGCTAGCTAATTGCTGATCTCCCCCACTTCCAGGGGGCCCCGGGGACCACCATCACATCTTCCTGTCTCCCTTACGGCTGAAAAAGGTGCATGTTGCTCCACTGGCCCCGCTGCTGTTGTGTCTCCATTTGGCCGAGGGGGTGAGTCGGCCTCCTGTCTCCCTTACGGTCGGAAAAGATGTGCTGCTGCTGCTGCTGCTGCTGCTGCTGCTGCTGCTGTGGTGGCCCTGCTGATATTCTCTCTCCATTTGGCCGAGGGAGTGAGTCGGCCTCCCGTCCCCGTTACGGTCGAAAAAGATGTGCTGCTGCTGCACTGCCCTGCTGCTACTCTGACCACCTCTAGCTAATTGCTGATCTCCCTGACCTCCAGCGGGCCCCGGGGACCCACATCACACCTTGCTCCTGTCTCCCTTGCGGCTGGAAAAGATCCATTTTTGTGCACTGGCCCTGCTGCTACTCTCTCTCCATTTGGCCGAGGCAGTGAGTCGGCCTCCTGTCTCCTTTACGGTCGAAAAAGATGTGCTGCTGCTGCACTGGCCCTGCTGATATTCTCTCTCCATTTGGCCGAGGCAGTGAGTCGGCCTCCTGTCTCCTTTACGGTCGAAAAAGATGTGCTGCTGCTGCAGTGGCCCTGCTGCTACTCATATACAGCATGGACCTTGACCTCCCGCAGACCCCGGGGAACACATGCTCCCCTGCTCTAGTCCCCCACTAGCTTCTTCTCTTGCAGTTACCCTCCGCCACATATCCAGTATGGACCTTGCCCTCCAGCAGGCCCCGGGGACCCACATGCTCCCTTTCTCTAGTCCCCCAGTAGCTTCTTCTCTTGTGGTTACATAGCACCGGGTCTCCACCATGGACCTTGACCTCCAGCAGGCCCCGGGGACCCACATCACACCTTGCTCCTGTCTCCCTTGCGGCTGGAAAAGATCCATTTTTGTGCACTGGCCCTGCTGCTACTCGTATCCAGCATGGACCTTGACCTCCAGCAGGCCCCGGGACCCACTTGCTCCCTGCTCTAGTCCCCAGTAGCTTCTTTTTCTGCAGTTACCCTCCACTGCATATCCAGCATGGACCTTGACCTCCCGCAGACCCCGGGGAACCACATGCTCCCCTGCTCTAGTCCCCCAGTAGCTTCTTCTCTTGCGGTTACATAGCACCGCGTCTCCACCATGGACCTTGACCTCCAGCAGGCCCCGGGACCCACATCACACCTTGCTCCTGTCTCCCTTGCGGCTGGAAAAGATCCATTTTTGTGCACTGGCCCTGCTGCTACTCGTATCCAGCATGGACCTTGACCTCCAGCAGGCCCCGGGACCCACTTGCTCCCCTGCTCTAGTCCCCCAGTAGCTTCTTTTTCTGCAGTTACCCTCCACTGCATATCCAGCATGGACCTTGACCTCCCGCAGACCCCGGGAACCACATGCTCCCCTGCTCTAGTCCCCCAGTAGCTTCTTCTCTTGCGGTTACATAGCACCGCGTCTCCACCATGGACCTTGACCTCCAGCAGGCCCCGGGGACCCACACTTAAGCCCCCTCCCACTAACAAAGCAAAACACCACTGGCAAATCCTCATGCCCCTGGTACTCCATAAAGTAAATTCAAACGTGCCCCTGGTACACTGTGCAGAAACACTTTACCACGTCCGCTGTACGCACCCTCCTCGCTAGCTAATTGCTGATCTCCCCCACTTCCAGGGGGGCCCCGGGGACCACCATCACATCTTCCTGTCTCCCTTACGGCTGAAAAAGGTGCATGTTGCTCCACTGGCCCCGCTGCTGTTGTGTCTCCATTTGGCCGAGGGGGTGAGTCGGCCTCCCGTCCCCTTTACGGTCGAAAAAGATGTGCTGCTGCTGCTGCACTGGCCCTGCTGCTACTCATATCCAGCATGGACCTTGACCTCCAGCAGGCCCCGGGGACCCACATGCTCCCCTGCTCTAGTACCCCACTAGCTTCTTCTCTTGCAGTTACCCTCCACCACATATCCAGCATGGACCTTGCACTCCCGCAGGCCTTGGGGACCCACTTGCTCCCCTGCTCTAGTCCCCCAGTAGCTTCTTTTTCTGCAGTTACCCTCCACTGCATATCCAGCATGGACCTTGACCTCCCGCAGACCCCGGGGAACCACATGCTCCCTGCTCTAGTCCCCCAGTAGCTTCTTCTCTTGCGGTTACATAGCACCGCGTCTCCACCATGGACCTTGACCTCCAGCAGGCCCCGGGGACCCACACTTAAGCCCCCTCCCACTAACAAAGCAAAACACCACTGGCAAAATCCTCATGCCCCTGGTACTCCATAAAGTAAATTCAAACGTG
>NW_020329384.1:0-2500 GCF_001858045.2 Oreochromis niloticus | reverse complement strand
GTACACTGGGCAGAAACACTTTGCCACACACACTCCTCCTGCATATGGTACGACAACGTTTCCACATGCCCTGGTACACTGGGCAGAAACACTTTGCCACACACACTCCTCCTGCATATGGTACGACAACTTTTCTACATGCCCCTGGTACACTGCCCCGATATCTCCCTGAAACACGCTCCCCTCGTGCATATGGTACGACAACGTTTCCACATGCCCCTGGTACACTGGGCAGAAACACTTTGCCACACACACTCCTCCTGCATATGGTACGACAACGTTTCCACATGCCCCTGGTACACTGCCCCGATATCTCCCTGAAACACGCTCCCCTCGTGCATATGGTACGACAACGTTTCCACATGCCCCTGGTACACTGGGCAGAAACACTTTGCCACACACACTCCTCCTGCATATGGTACGACAACGTTTCCACATGCCCTGGTACACTGGGCAGAAACACTTTGCCACACACACTCCTCCTGCATATGGTACGACAACGTTTCCACATGCCCCTGGTACACTGCCCCGATATCTCCCTGAAACACGCTCCCCTCGTGCCTATGGTACGACAACATTTATCCATGCCCCTGGTACACTGCCCAGCAGCACTTTGCTAAGTACTCCCCCCGTGCATATGGTATGACAGCTTTTCCACATGCCTCTGGTACACGGACCAGAAACACTTTGCCACGTCCGCTGTACGCACCCTCCTCGCTAGCTAATTGCTGATCTCCCCCACTTCCAGGGGGCCCCGGGGACCACCATCACATCTTCCTGTCTCCCTTACGGCTGAAAAAGGTGCATGTTGCTCCACTGGCCCTGCTGCTGTTGTGTCTCCATTTGGCCGAGGGGTGAGTCGGCCTCCTGTCTCCCTTACGGTCGGAAAAGATGTGCTGCTGCTGCTGCTGCTGCTGCTGCTGCTGCTGCTGCTGCTGTGGTGGCCCTGCTGATATTCTCTCTCCATTTGGCCGAGGGAGTGAGTCGGCCTCCCGTCCCCGTTACGGTCGAAAAAGATGTGCTGCTGCTGCACTGGCCCTGCTGCTACTCTGACCACCTCTAGCTAATTGCTGATCTCCCTGACCTCCAGCGGGCCCCGGGGACCCACATCACACCTTGCTCCTGTCTCCCTTGCGGCTGGAAAAGATCCATTTTTGTGCACTGGCCCTGCTGCTACTCTCTCTCCATTTGGCCGAGGCAGTGAGTCGGCCTCCTGTCTCCTTTACGGTCGAAAAAGATGTGCTGCTGCTGCACTGGCCCTGCTGATATTCTCTCTCCATTTGGCCGAGGCAGTGAGTCGGCCTCCTGTCTCCTTTACGGTCGAAAAAGATGTGCTGCTGCTGCAGTGGCCCTGCTGCTACTCATATACAGCATGGACCTTGACCTCCCGCAGACCCCGGGGAACCACATGCTCCCCTGCTCTAGTCCCCCACTAGCTTCTTCTCTTGCAGTTACCCTCCGCCACATATCCAGTATGGACCTTGCCCTCCAGCAGGCCCCGGGGACCCACATGCTCCCTTTCTCTAGTCCCCCAGTAGCTTCTTCTCTTGTGGTTACATAGCACCGGGTCTCCACCATGGACCTTGACCTCCAGCAGGCCCCGGGGACCCACATCACACCTTGCTCCTGTCTCCCTTGCGGCTGGAAAAGATCCATTTTTGTGCACTGGCCCTGCTGCTACTCGTATCCAGCATGGACCTTGACCTCCAGCAGGCCCCGGGGACCCACTTGCTCCCCTGCTCTAGTCCCCCAGTAGCTTCTTTTTCTGCAGTTACCCTCCACTGCATATCCAGCATGGACCTTGACCTCCCGCAGACCCCGGGGAACCACATGCTCCCTGCTCTAGTCCCCCAGTAGCTTCTTCTCTTGCGGTTACATAGCACCGCGTCTCCACCATGGACCTTGACCTCCAGCAGGCCCCGGGGACCCACATCACACCTTGCTCCTGTCTCCCTTGCGGCTGGAAAAGATCCATTTTTGTGCACTGGCCCTGCTGCTACTCGTATCCAGCATGGACCTTGACCTCCAGCAGGCCCCGGGGACCCACTTGCTCCCTGCTCTAGTCCCCCAGTAGCTTTTTTTCTGCAGTTACCCTCCACTGCATATCCAGCATGGACCTTGACCTCCCGCAGACCCCGGGGAACCACATGCTCCCCTGCTCTAGTCCCCCAGTAGCTTCTTCTCTTGCGGTTACATAGCACCGCGTCTCCACCATGGACCTTGACCTCCAGCAGGCCCCGGGACCCACACTTAAGCCCCCTCCCACTAACAAAGCAAAACACCACTGGCAAAATCCTCATGCCCCTGGTACTCCATAAAGTAAATTCAAACGTGCCCCTGGTACACTGTGCAGAAACACTTTACCACGTCCGCTGTACGCACCCTCCTCGCTAGCTAATTGCTGATCTCCCCCACTTCCAGGGGGGCCCCGGGGACCACCATCACATCTTCCTGTCTCCCTTACGGCTGAAAAAGGTGCATGTTGCTCCACTGGCCCCGC
>NW_020329383.1:0-16231 GCF_001858045.2 Oreochromis niloticus | reverse complement strand
GTGTGCAGGAGCCCAGAACAGATCCAAGACCTGAAACACAAGGAGGTGGAAAGAAAGCGTTGTGAAATCTGGAGGAACCTCCAGGTTTCCACGCCGCTATGATCGATGATTACAAGCGGGTGAGATGGATATCAGAGTGCAGGAGCCCAGGAAAAGGTCCAAGACCTGAAACATAAGGAGATTGGAAAGAAAGCGCTGTGAAATCTGGAGGGAACCTCCAAGTTTCCAAGCCTGCTGTGATGGATGCTTACAAGCGGGTGAGATGGATATCAGAGTGCAGGAGCCCAGGAACAGATCCAAGACCTGAAACACAAGGAGAGTGGAAAGAAAGCGTTGTGAAATCTGGAGGGAACCTCAAGTTTCCAAGCGCTGTGATGGATGCTTACAAGCGGGTGAGATGGATATCAGTGTGCAGGAGCCCAGGAACAGATCCAAGACCTGAAACACAAGGAGAGTGGAAAGAAAGCGTTGTGAAATCTGGAGGGAACCTCCAGGTTTCCACGCCAGCTGTGATGGATGCTTACAGGCGGGTGAGATGGATATCAGTGTGCAGCAGCCCAGGAACAGAGCCAAGACCTGAAACACAAGGGATGGAAAGAAAGCATTGTGAAATCTGGAGGGAACCTCCAGGTTTCACGCCTGCTGTGATGGATGCTTACAAGCGGGTGAGATGGATATCAGAGTGCAGGAGCCCAGGAACAGGTCCAAGACCTGAAACATATGGAGTTTGGAAAGAAAGCGTTGTGAAATCTGGAGGGAACCTCCAGGTTTTCACGCCTGCTGTGATGGATGCTTACAAGCGGGTGAGATGGATATCAGAGTGCAGGAGCCCAGGAACAGGTCCAAGACCTGAAACATATGGAGTTTGGAAAGAAAGCGTTGTGAAATCTGGAGGGAACCTCCAGGTTTCCACGCCAGCTGTGATGGATGCTTACAGGCGGGTGAGATGGATATCAGTGTGCAGCAGCCCAGGAACAGATCCAAGACCTGAAACACAAGGAGATGGAAAGAAAGCTTGTGAAATCTGGAGGGAACCTCCAGGTTTCACGCCTGCTGTGATGGATGCTTACAAGCGGGTGAGATGGATTCAGAGTGCAGGAGCCCAGGAACAGATCAAGACCTGAAACACAAGGAGATTGGAAAAAAGCTTGTGAAATCTGGAGGGAACCTCAGGTTTCCACGCCTGCTGTGATGGATGCTTACAAGCGGGTGAGATGGATATCAGAGTGCAGGAGCCCAGGAACAGATCCAAGACCTGAAACACAAGGAGATGGAAAGAAAGCGTTGTGAAATCTGGAGGGAACCTCCAGGTTTCCACGCCTGCTGTGATGGATGCTTACAAGCGGGTGAGATGGATATCAGAGTGCAGGAGCCCAGGAACAGATCCAAGACCTGAAACACAAGGAGATTGGAAAGAAAGCGTTGTGAAATCTGGAGGGAACCTCCAGGTTTCCACGCCTGCTGTGATGGATGCTTACAAGCGGGTGAGATGGATATCAGAGTGCAGGAGCCCAGGAACAGATCCAAGACCTGAAACACAAGGAGATTGGAAAGAAAGCGTTGTGAAATCTGGAGGGAACCTCCAGGTTTCCACGCCTGCTGTGATGGATGCTTACAAGCGGGTGAGATGGATATCAGAGTGCAGGAGCCCAGGAACAGATCCAAGACCTGAATCATAAGGAGACTGGAAAGAAAGCGTTGTGAAATCTGGAGGGAACCTCCAGGTTTCCACGCCTGCTGTGATGGATGCTTACAAGCGGGTGAGATGGATATCAGAGTGCAGGACCCAGGAACAGTCCAAGACCTGAAACACAAGGAGAGTGGAAAGAAAGCGTTGTGAAATCTGGAGGGAACCTCAGGTTTCCACGCTGCTGTGATGGATGCTTACAAGCGGGTGAGATGGATATCAGGTGCAGGAGCCCAGGAACAGATCCAAGACCTGAAACACAAGGAGAGTGGAAAGAAAGCGTTGTGAAATCTGGAGGGAACCTCCAGGTTTTCACGCCTGCTGTGATGGATGCTTACAAGCGGGTGAGATGGATATCAGTGTGCAGGAGCCCAGGAACAGATCCAAGACCTGAAACAAAAGGAGATTGGAAAGAAAGCGTTGTGAAATCTGGAGGGAACCTCCAGGTTTCCACGCCTGCTGTGATGGATGCTTACAAGCGGGTGAGATGGATATCAGAGTGCAGGAGCCCAGGAACAGGTCCAAGACCTGAAACATATGGAGTTGGAAAGAAAGCGTTGTGAAATCTGGAGGGAACCTCCAGGTTTCCACGCCGCTGTGATGGATGCTTACAAGCGGGTGAGATGGATATCAGAGTGCAGGAGCCCAGGAACAGATCCAAGACCTGAAACACAAGGAGAGTGGAAAGAAAGCGTTGTGAAATCTGGAGGGAACCTCCAGGTTTCCACGCCGCTGTGATGGATGCTTACAAGCGGGTGAGATGGATATCAGAGTGCAGGAGCCCAGGAACAGTCCAAGACCTGAAACATAAGGAGATGGAAAGAAAGCGTTGTGAAATCTGGAGGGAACCTCCAGTTTCCACGCCTGCTGTGATGGATGCTTACAAGCGGGTGAGATGGATATCAGAGTGCAGGAGCCCAGGAACAGATCCAAGACCTGAAACACAAGGAGATGGAAAGAAAGCGTTGTGAAATCTGGAGGGAACCTCAGGTTTCCACGCCTGCTGTGATGGATGCTTACAAGCGGGTGAGATGGATATCAGAGTGCAGGAGCCCAGGAACAGATCCAAGACCTGAAACACAAGGAGATTGGAAAGAAAGCGTTGTGAAATCTGGAGGGAACCTCCAGGTTTCCACGCCTGCTGTGATGGATGCTTACAAGCGGGTGAGATGGATATCAGAGTGCAGGAGCCCAGGAACAGTCCAAGACCTGAAACATAAGGAGATGGAAAGAAAGCGTTGTGAAATCTGGAGGGAACCTCCAGGTTTCCACGCCTGCTGTGATGGATGCTTACAAGCGGGTGAGATGGATATCAGAGTGCAGGAGCCCAGGAACAGGTCCAAGACCTGAAACACAAGGAGATGGAAAGAAAGCGTTGTGAAATCTGGAGGGAACCTCCAGGTTTCCACGCCTGCTGTGATGGATGCTTACAAGCGGGTGAGATGGATATCAGAGTGCAGGAGCCCAGGAACAGTCCAAGACCTGAAACAAAGGAGATTGGAAAGAAAGCGTTGTGAAATCTGGAGGGAACCTCCAGGTTTCACGCCTGCTGTGATGGATGCTTACAAGCGGGTGAGATGGATATCAGGTGCAGGAGCCCAGGAACAGATCCAAGACCTGAAACAAAGGAGATTGGAAAGAAAGCGTTGTGAAATCTGGAGGGAACCTCCAGGTTTCCACGCCTGCTGTGATGGATGCTTACAAGCGGGTGAGATGGATATCAGAGTGCAGGAGCCCAGGAACAGTCCAAGACCTGAAACAAAGGAGTTGGAAAGAAAGCGTTGTGAAATCTGGAGGGAACCTCCAGGTTTCCACGCCTGCTGTGATGGATGCTTACAAGCGGGTGAGATGGATATCAGAGTGCAGGAGCCCAGGAACAGATCCAAGACCTGAAACACAAGGAGATTGGAAAGAAAGCGTTGTGAAATCTGGAGGGAACCTCCAGGTTTCCACGCCTGCTGTGATGGATGCTTACAAGCGGGTGAGATGGATATCAGAGTGCAGGAGCCCAGGAACAGATCCAAGACCTGAAACACAAGGAGAGTGGAAAGAAAGCGTTGTGAAATCTGGAGGAACCTCAGGTTTCCACGCCTGCTGTGATGGATGCTTACAAGCGGGTGAGATGGATATCAGGTGCAGGAGCCCAGGAACAGATCCAAGACCTGAAACACAAGGAGATTGGAAAGAAAGCGTTGTGAAATCTGGAGGGAACCTCCAGGTTTCACGCCTGCTGTGATGGATGCTTACAAGCGGGTGAGATGGATATCAGAGTGCAGGAGCCCAGGAACAGATCCAAGACCTGAAACAAAGGAGATTGGAAAGAAAGCGTTGTGAAATCTGGAGGGAACCTCCAGGTTTCCACGCCTGCTGTGATGGATGCTTACAAGCGGGTGAGATGGATATCAGAGTGCAGGAGCCCAGGAACAGGTCCAAGACCTGAAACATATGGAGATTGGAAAGAAAGCGTTGTGAAATCTGGAGGGAACCTCCAGGTTTCCACGCCGCTGTGATGGATGCTTACAAGCGGGTGAGATGGATATCAGAGTGCAGGAGCCCAGGAACAGGTCCAAGACCTGAAACACAAGGAGATTGGAAAGAAAGCGTTGTGAAATCTGGAGGGAACCTCCAGGTTTCCACGCCTGCTGTGATGGATGCTTACAAGCGGGTGAGATGGATATCAGAGTGCAGGAGCCCAGGAACAGTCCAAGACCTGAAACATAAGGAGATTGGAAAGAAAGCGTTGTGAAATCTGGAGGGAACCTCCAGGTTTCCACGCCTGCTGTGATGGATGCTTACAAGCGGGTGAGATGGATATCAGAGTGCAGGAGCCCAGGAACAGTCCAAGACCTGAAACAAAGGAGATGGAAAGAAAGCGTTGTGAAATCTGGAGGGAACCTCCAGGTTTCCACGCCTGCTGTGATGGATGCTTACAAGCGGGTGAGATGGATATCAGAGTGCAGGAGCCCAGGAACAGATCCAAGACCTGAAACATAAGGAGAGTGGAAAGAAAGCGTTGTGAAATCTGGAGGGAACCTCCAGGTTTCCACGCCTGCTGTGATGGATGCTTACAAGCGGGTGAGATGGATATCAGGTGCAGGAGCCCAGGAACAGATCCAAGACCTGAAACAAAGGAGATTGGAAAGAAAGCGTTGTGAAATCTGGAGGGAACCTCCAGGTTTCCACGCCTGCTGTGATGGATGCTTACAAGCGGGTGAGATGGATATCAGAGTGCAGGAGCCCAGGAACAGGTCCAAGACCTGAAACATATGGAGTTTGGAAAGAAAGCGTTGTGAAATCTGGAGGGAACCTCCAGGTTTCCACGCCTGCTGTGATGGATGCTTACAAGCGGGTGAGATGGATATCAGAGTGCAGGAGCCCAGGAACAGATCCAAGACCTGAAACATATGGAGTTTGGAAAGAAAGCGTTGTGAAATCTGGAGGGAACCTCCAGGTTTCCACGCCTGCTGTGATGGATGCTTACAAGCGGTGAGATGGATATCAGAGTGCAGGAGCCCAGGAACAGGTCCAAGACCTGAAACATAAGGAGATGGAAAGAAAGCGTTGTGAAATCTGGAGGGAACCTCCAGGTTTCCACGCCTGCTGTGATGGATGCTTACAAGCGGGTGAGATGGATATCAGAGTGCAGGAGCCCAGGAACAGATCCAAGACCTGAAACACAAGGAGATGGAAAGAAAGCGTTGTGAAATCTGGAGGGAACCTCCAGGTTTCCACGCCTGCTGTGATGGATGCTTACAGCGGGTGAGATGGATATCAGAGTGCAGGAGCCCAGGAACAGATCAAGACCTGAAACACAAGGAGATGGAAAGAAAGCTTGTGAAATCTGGAGGGAACCTCCAGGTTTCCACGCCTGCTGTGATGGATGCTTACAAGCGGGTGAGATGGATATCAGAGTGCAGGAGCCCAGGAACAGATCCAAGACCTGAAACACAAGGAGATTGGAAAGAAAGCGTTGTGAAATCTGGAGGGAACTCAGGTTTCCACGCCTGCTGTGATGGATGCTTACAAGCGGGTGAGATGGATATCAGAGTGCAGGAGCCCAGGAACAGATCCAAGACCTGAAACAAAGGAGATGGAAAGAAAGCGTTGTGAAATCTGGAGGGAACCTCCAGGTTTCCACGCCTGCTGTGATGGATGCTTACAAGCGGGTGAGATGGATATCAGAGTGCAGGAGCCCAGGAACAGGTCCAAGACCTGAAACAAGGAGTTGGAAAAAAGCGTTGTGAAATCTGGAGGGAACCTCCACGTGTTCACGCCTGCTGTGATGGATGCTTACAAGCGGGTGAGATGGATATCAGAGTGCAGGAGCCCAGGAATAGGTCCAAGACCTGAAACACAAGGAGATTGGAAAGAAAGCGTTGTGAAATCTGGAGGGAACCTCCAGGTTTCCACGCCGCTGTGATGGATGCTTACAAGCGGGTGAGATGGATATCAGAGTGCAGGAGCCCAGGAACAGGTCCAAGACCTGAAACATAAGGAGATTGGAAAGAAAGCGCTGTGAAATCTGGAGGGAACCTCCAGGTTTCCACGCCAGCTGTGATGGATGCTTACAAGCGGGTGAGATGGATATCAGAGTGCAGGAGCCCAGGAACAGGTCCAAGACATGAAACATAAGGAGAGTGGAAAGAAAGCGTTGTGAAGTCTGGAGGCAAACTACAGGTTTCCACGCCTGCTGTGATGGATGCTTACAAGCGGGTGAGATGGATATCAGAGTGCAGGAGCCCAGGAACAAATCCAAGACCTGAAACACAAGGAGAGTGGAAAGAAAGCGTTGTGAAATCTGGAGGGAACCTCCAGGTTTCCACGCCTGCTGTGATGGATGCTTACAAGCGGGTGAGATGGATATGAGAGTGCAGGAGCCCAGGAACAGAACCAAGACCTGAAACAAAAGGAGACTGGAAAGAAAGCGTTGTGAAATCTGGAGGGAACCTCCAGGTTTCCACGCCTGCTGTGATGGATGCTTACAAGCGGGTGAGATGGATATCAGAGTGCAGGAGCCCAGGAACAGGTCCAAGAACTGGAACATAAGGAGATTGGAAAGAAAGCGTTGTGAAATCTGGAGGGAACCTCCAGGTTTCCACGCCGGCTGTGATGGATAATTACAAGCGGGTGAGATGTACATCAGAGTGCAGGAGCCCAGGAACAGGTCCAAGACCTGAAACATATGGAGTTTGGAAAGAAAGCGTTGTGAAATCTGGAGGGAACAGACTAACACAAACTAATGCTGTTTTTGACTTCTATTTATGCCCTCAGTAGGCGTGACCTAACGGCCGCACTTCAAAGCACGACCGAACTTCAAAGCACTCAGCCTTTTGACGCGTCATGTAATCTTCGTTCTAATGGCGCAACTCCTCCCACTCATTCATAATCCGACCTCCGCGTTTGTACTCGTTGCCTACAAGAGCGCCCAAATTTGAACATCACTGATGTTCATCGGATTTACAGAGTGACGACAACCCCCGTCAGCATGTTAGATAAAGGATTTAAGTTATATGCTGCATCATATATACACAACTACGAAGGTAAGAAAACGTAAATTAACCGACAAAGAAATGTTAGCTAACGTGAAATGCAAACACTACGTTACTCCGCTATGTGTTTCATTTGATGTCAATTCTCTACATTACATGTTTCCTTAAACGGTGTTTATAGTTGAGGTTTAACTAATGTCACTTTTGTTGTTAGACACTTTTATAATAGCGTTAGGTAGTTGGCTAACTAAGCAGGTAGTTAACTACCCAATGCTACTCTTGCTACGTGTAAAGTATATATGTTTAAGATGTGTTGACATGAGTAGTACAGAAATAATGCTAATGGTTCTTGTATCTTTATTCAGTGTCCAAAAAACACAGGTTGACAGGGGAAGTCGGTGTGAGAGCCCTGTGCTACAGGTCAATGAGGAAGAGTGAGGCACCACACAGACTAAGTGTAGGCAGGAAGCTGTGTAAAGTTGTTAATCCCTGTTCAGTGGGGTTCAGTTCATTTAAGCATTAGTTAAGTTCATTCCTGAAGGCCCATCAACTTGAATGTTTTCCTTGTCCCCCTGCTTTATCACACCTAATTTGACTAGTCAGATGTGTTTGGGTGATCAGAAACAAATTTACACCAAGTTAATACTGCAAATATACACAATCTAAGTTATTACAGTTATCAAGGATGGTTAAATTGTTTTAATAGGGAGAGAAGGAAACACTAAGCATTCAGGAGGGTAAGCCTGTAGGGGTCAGTAACCATAACACTGAACTATGTTCCTGTTCGGCTCTTCCATGAAGATGATGTTACATTTTTAATTTTAGTTCTTTCTTCTTAGATTAAGCTTCTGGATTCATCGCCGGTGGTACTGACACATAGCCAGTGCTCCTGTGTGGCAGGTGCTGTTATGTGCAATCACACAGTGGCACTGCTCTTCCAAACAGCACACTACTCACAACTCAGAGTGCCGGTTGTCCCCCTGTGCATAGCTGCACCGAATCTGAACAGCAATGGCACAAGCCACGGACAGTGGTAATTTAAATAAGGTTAAAGTTTTTGAATTAGACCATGTTTACATATGAACAGCAACACCATCCATAGTAAATGTGTCTTCTGTTAGGGTGTGAAGCCAGGACCTATCAACTCTATGATCTTCACTAAGCCGGTACCAAATAGGATGGCCCAGACTGGAGTACGGTAATTAGATTTGTAAAATTTGGTTTCCTGTGTTACAAATGCATGTTGCTATTTGTTCATACATGCATGTGTCAGAATAGGTATTAATTTACATACAACATTACACTTTCTGAAGACGGCTAACTCAGTCATGTACATATATACATCCCAGTCTCTAACTTATGCACCACTGTTTCACACTTTTTAGTTTAGTTGTTGTTCAGTATAATAACCTTCTTCCTTACATTATTGTCATTGATGTTTTCTTTAGGAGTGGATTCTACAGAGGCATTGTGGGTCCATTACCAGATCCCTGACCTGACAAGCCCCTTGTGGAAAGTGCCTTTGGGCTGGTGCAGGAGGGCAGTGTTCTGTCATGTCAGCAGCCGGTTTTGACAACCCGGTACATCACACTACACCGTGATGCACCACCAACACCGCACTTGCCTCTGGAGTATGGGTATGACATGAAGGAAACCCTGCTCGCTCAGACAGCCTGTGATATTTTCTCAAACCGCTGCGCTGAACCAGTTTCCAAAGAACATGCTGTGTGACACAATAAATATCCTTTAACCTGTTAACCTGTGGCTTCTGGAAGAAACTCGGGTGAGTCAGTCACTGCAAACACATTTGTATCATCAAGTGTTTGTCAAATGAAAATGATATGTTTTTCTACACTTAGGATAATTTTCTATGTTGCAGTGCAGTAAAGTGCACGTTTCTTCTGTGTTCAATCATACATGTTCTAATTGTTATAAACAGAAAAAATCTTTTCTTACTTAACTGCTTGATTCTTAACTTGTTTAACTGAAACATGATGAAATGTCATAGTATTATTTTTTTTTTTTAAATGTCCTTGGCAGTGCATGTGTCTGCATTGTAACTTACTAATAAAAAGTCCTGTGTGTACTTTGGTGTGTGGTTTATGTTATTTTATTGCAAATAAATAATAGTCATTTTATTTTACAGTTACACACAATCTTATATCTCTGGCATGGCATGGCAAGGCAATATCGGGTACATGCAATTCGAAACCTGACATTCCAGAGCAAAGCATGAAGCACACAGCACATGGTCAACGTGACTCATATGGAGACTGACAACATTACAAGGAATAAAGGAAAATTGAGGACTTAGCCACAGAAAAGACTTTTTTCCTTTTTTTGTTACAATAATTCGAAAAGGTCAACTATGATTTTTAAATTAATATCATAGGTGTGAGTTTAGAGTTCAGATTTTTTCTGCACATTCTTTCTTTTTGTATTTAATTATGATGGTAAATACATTTCGCAACATATCTGCCTGCACTTGCTCTTAAAGTAGGAACAGTTCACCTTTCCAGCTGTATTTTTAATACTGATGAGTTTACTTTAATTGTTAGCCTATTGGTCAAAATGTATTGTTCTTCTGATTCATGTGTAATGCTTTACTCAAATAATACATCCACATTTCAGCACGTAAGCAGCTGTTTGTCTCAGTATTACCTGATAACATACTGAGGCCTGCTGATCACGAAGTATGTGGGAAATAAAAGCATGTTAGGAAGAGACTAGGGCCATTTTCAGTTCGCGCCTGCTTTCTCTCCAACGCCTTGGCTCAAAGAATGTGCTGATGCTGAAGTTGACCTCGACCTTGTGAGCCAATTTTTGTTTCATGTCCCACTTCACATGCTGCAGATGCTCCTGCAGCTCAGTCTTCTCATTGTTTGCAGGGATAACCATTTCATTTGAGGAAGAGGAGTAGGAATGTAGTCCAAAGACAAATGGATGTGGAGAGGAACACTGGGACTTTCTCTCTTTCTATCTCTGTTTTTTTCAGTTGCTAGTTTCCCCTCAAGAGGAATGAGCGCATGTTTGTGGGCTCTGTTGCCACATGTTGTGGTTCACTTTCTAGAATAAGGATGAGTTAGTTTCTGGTCAGACCACAGAGAAGCAGCCAGAAAGAAAACGTGCTTCCTTGTCAAGAACAAACACAAAACATTTGCATGACTTAGTGTAATTACTTGAGTACAGAGATTAGACTTAAAGTAGGATCATAATAATTTGTGACAAAATATTGTCAAAGGGAACTTATTATGCTCATTTCCCTTTTTAAAACAATTCCTGCATTTTACCAGAGCGGTTTTGCATGATTCACAGTTTTAAAAAAAATCCTTAGCTTTTTGGCTGAGATGAGCATTTAGAGACATTCCATTCACCTGAAGTAATTTACAGCCAATAGTATAGCAAAACTGCCTGAACGAGGCATGACGGAGACACACTTTCGTGTTTTTTATGCAAAATTCTGACCCTACCTTCTGAATGTTGCTCATATTGTTTTTCCAGTCTTCTAATTTCCAATTTTGGTGAGTCTGTGCTGTCTTAGTTGACAGGAGTGGGACCTGATGTAGTCTGCTGTTGTAGACCATCTGCTACAGGATTCAATGTGTTATTCAGAGATGTCTTTCTACACACCTTGGTTGATATGAGTGGTTATTTGAGTTATTTCTGCTTTCCTATTATCTTGAAGCAGTCTCGCCATTCTCCTCTGACATCAACAAGGCATTTTTACTCAAAGGACTGCTGCTCACTGCATATGTTCCTCTTTTTAATCCCCAGAGATGGTTGTGTGGGAAAATCCTAGCAGATCAACAGTTTCTGAAATACTCAGACCAGCCTGTCTTACACCAACAAATATGCAAAGTTTAAAGTTACCTAACTCACTTTTCTTCCCCAAAAAAGTATGTGGATCCTTTAATATAACTGGAAGAATTTCTATCCTGCTTGTTCAGAATCATTATTGCTTAGGAAAAGAAATGCACAGAGAATACTTTGCTAAATGTAGTCTTTTCGGTGAGGTTAGGATAGCACTTCAAGTGCAGCATCATCCTGGATTTAGGTGTCAAGACTGATATGCATCTTTCTCTCCCTGTGGCTTTTTACATCTGGACTCAAACAGAATTGCAACTCGTGAAAGAATTGTTTCCATACAAACATGCAGACTGCCTTCCAGTTTAACTCCACTCCTCAGCTTGTATAAAACCCTTTATAGTTCACTCTGTCTCCCTGCCCCAAAAAGCCACAGTACAACCAGAGATTATATATGCCAAGTAATGAGATGAAGAATAGGGACGATGGCATGTGGAGTTGATGCTGAGGAGAATTTACAACATCTGCCTTCTTTGTTGTGGCAAATGTCATGGCACAGTGGCCCGTGGAAATGGGATGGACTCAAGTGCAGTTTCAAAACCGGAGGCGAGAGGTGCGGTGTAACAAAAGGTCTTTTATTCTCAATGTTTGGAAATCAACAGAAAACTCAGACTAGTAATAAGGAACGTAAACTAGATGTCTGAGGTAAGAGAAACTATGACCATAACGGAACTACGACTAGATTACAGGGACGACTGGGTGCAGGGACAGGGCAGGGGAAACTGTGGCTGGCCAGGGCACTGAAACAGAGGAGAGAGCAGTCAGGGGAATCCAACAGCGAGCTGTGAGTGCATCTAAGAATAATTACACTGAGCTGCCTTACGTGCTTGCAGGTGGAGGTTGCTTGGAGGAGAGGGGGGGGCAGGAGACAAAGACCCAGGTGGGTACAGCGTGCAATGCAGGGAGGCAGGCAGGAGAGACTGGCCGTTGGAAAAGGGAGAGGTTACCGGCAGCTGAAAACTGGAATCCAGGAGAGCTTGGTAGGTGGGTTCCAGATGCTGACGAGAAAACAGAAATAAGGTAAGTACACACGATGATTCACCAAGGAACAGACGTGAGGCCGAGAACTGACTAAAGTTGGCAGATAATCTGGCGAAGACTAGTTGTGTGCGCAGGTCATAAATACTGCCGGTATGATTGCCATCAGGTGAGGAACAACAAAGACTCCACCCAGGGGGGAGGAGCTGATGCTGTGGAAAACTACCCAGACCATGACAGCAAATGCATGAGTTGGACCAATGTTTTGGTTAATTTCATGTCTGAACCAGACATGAAGAACCCTCGGTTTCTTGTTATGAAACTGAGCGCTCTTATGGGATGAACAAGAAAATAATCTCATATATTGTAATTCAGAAAAAATGAGAAATGAGAAAATATATATATAAAAAAAGCCAAAACAAAACACCGGTCATATCTTTAGAAAGCAACATTATGCCACAGACTGTCACTGTTGTGAGTCCATCCATTAGTTTGCAAAAACTTGTTATGAAGCCTCAAGCTGTGCACTTTTGCCATGACAGTCTAGACATGTTGAATCTGGGATATGACAAGTGAGTGTGGATTTCACTATTTAATTGAGGCACACGCTCAAAGGCTTGCAAGTTGTCAGTTACACAAAGGAGAACATAATTTATACAATGAAAGTCACATTGTATTAAATAAGACTTGAAACTAGTGACTCTGGCCACGAATTCATCAGGAAAGTGTTTCCTGAGGTTGTGGATCAAAGTCTTTGTTTTCCAGACTTCCATAGAAGAAGAATTATTTTCGAAACCAAATGAGTTCCCTCCTCATGGCCATCAGGAATACTGAAAGCTGAATTACTGGCTTCACTTTCCAAACGCCAAAGCTACATTCATGTTTTATATGCAGTCTATGGTTCTGGCATTTATTGTTACTGTGACTGTGAAGTGTCCCTTGTGTTAACGGCACAAACTGCTGACAACAATCCATGAACGCTCCAACCTCCTGAAAGAATTCACTGTCAAAGTCTTGTGTTCATCTATGGTAGGTCAGCTACACAGTATTACACAGGTGGTTCTAATGTTAAATCTTTCTCCTGAGATACAAAGTTTTGAATTATCATGTGCCATGATAACTTACAGATCTCACTGTGCCATATTATCCCAGTAGAGCACTTTGATCAACGACTACAGGCTTGCTTGTCGTTCCTAGAGCCTCTAAAAGTAGAATGCGAGGCAGAGCCTTCAAGTCTCAGGTTCCTTTGTAGAACCATTTACACTTTGGATTCAGGAGACAGACGTCCCTGTATTTTTAAGGTTAGCCTTAAAGTGTTCCTTTTTGAAACATCACTTAGTTATGCATCTTACATCAGTCTGTTGGAGGCCTTCCCATGATGGACACAGCATTTCTTCTCCACGTGTCTATGTGCCACTGCTGCACGTCATTAACAATGCCCTCTCTCTCCTGTAGTCTGTGTTTTGTTGATCGTTCTTCCTCTTTTATGTTTTTTCTTTAACCTAAGAGCTTGGTTCTGCTGAATGGTTCTTCCTATTAAATGGGAGTGATTTTTGGACTTCTCTCTGGTATTGTATGGCCTAGCTGATGATATAAAGCACTTTGAGGTGGGTGGTGTTATGCATTGGCTCTGTAACTGAACTAGCTAATTATTCTGTATGTAAAAATAAAAAATAATATAAGAGAACCAATTATTTATCTTGTATTTTAAAGGTTTTTTTTTTTTCAGAATCATTTACAAAATGACTGCATCCATACTCAATAGTTTTCGGGTACAAAATGTTAGTTTTCATCCTTTGATTAAACTCATTGGCACAATGTGGGTGTGATATCACACCAGAAAGAGATTTGAACAGGCAAAGGTCTCCCCACACTGTAAAATGTAATTCTAGATGTTTGTTATTTCAACATATTATTCTATATCAGTTTGACGATAGATGACTGAAGTTGTTGTTATAACATAGAATTACAAGTTAAAACGTCCCAATTACACCAAAAAAAGCTAACTTGAAAACTCATGTCCAGCTAAATCAGAAACTTATGTGAACTTGACAATGTGGGTAAGTTGAGCACAGCAGGATTCAAAACTGCCTCACGTGACTGCTACCGAGGTGCATCATGGGAATTGGCGGTTAACGACATGCTCACTTTACTTGGACGTTTTCTAATCGTCTTCTTTGGAATATGCTTTCAAGGTGAGTAACATTGGTTATAACTATAAGGAAAGAGAGCTACAAAAGTTGGAACATGTTTTGAATTTATGGCATGATGTGTGTTTTTCTCTTTACCGAAATGTTTGCTTTAGCTAATGTAACTTTAGCCGACAAGGTCCAGCTTGTGTGTCATGACCAAACTTGACCTAATAAACTGACATGTGGCCTTTTTTATGGGTTTAATGTGGCACTGACCAAATCACAAGTATTGTGCCGCTAGCTTTAAGGTTGTGCACTCAACCACTGTTGCAAGCTAACTCAGCTAATTAATAAAGCTTATTTCATATTGTCTCTGTACTTGTAAATTTCTTTCAAGTTCACAGGCTGTTGTATTTTGGTGGAAGTTCATTTTGGCAATATTTCCAATAACTGACTGGGTTCAAAAAGAACTTTTGGCAGGACTCGGATGCTTGTTGTCATCTGTTTACCCCTATGTAATCACTTAAGTTGTTATTAACTGCTGCATGCTAAGCTGCAAGAGTGCACTGAGGACTGAGACAAAATATGGTCTACAAACCAGCATTATATTAGTTTTTATCAGATAGTCCTCCAGTGTGTTTATTTTTTGCTTTAATTCTATTGTGCAGTTATTTGTTACCCTGAAATGCTTTATGCTTAACAACAGCTCACTATTTTGACTTATTTTTGAACTCTTGTGATCAGTATGACTAGATTATGTGAGTTTCCATACTAAAAGAGCTGTAGTGATAAAATAATTGGCATCAGAGACACTGATTTTTGGCATGGTATACTGCAGAAGTTTTTTTTTTTTTTGTTTTTTTTTTTGCATAATTTACCTTTTAATTAACTGCATTCCCTGTATTGTAACAAAACTAATATTGTTTATATGTCAGAAAATTAGCAAACATGAATAAATGGCGAAAACAATATAATTATAACATATATTTTTATTTTACTTATTTTAGGTCTGTGAAGCCAAACTTGATGCTGGGGATTTATTTTTGTCAGTGGAGTCAAATGGTAAGTTACAATTTGTGCATTTTGTCATACTGGAAACACCACAGATTATATTGTAACTTAACAGCTCTGTAGAACAAATGATATAAAGATTGTAGTGTCAGGGTACTTCTTAAGAAGTAATATGGCACTATTGATGATCGCATGCAGGTGGCATAAACTAAATATTCAGACCTGTTACCAACAAATGATTCATTAACAAAAGCAATGGAGCAGACTGTTTAGGTTCTTGTGGTTGTAATAACATCCATAACTGCAAGTTTGTCATTAATTTATTTCACAGGTCTAGATGATCACATCTGTCTTTGTCATTTAAATGAGGTGGACTTGCAAACTTTGCACTTTTTGGGGGTAAATTGCTGTCCACTACATATACACAGAATGTGCACAGTATTTCAGATCTAAAAAGGGAGTATGTAATGGACTTGCTGGCTTTAATGTAAAAAGCCTGTTGTGTAACTTTAATGAGGCAGTTGGACTAAAACAGTATTGCTCATCAAGGTAAACATCTGAGGAATAAGGAAATTGTTACTTGTCCTTTTACTCAGTGTTCTTTTAATCGCACGTTTACTAAAGTTTACATCACATAAGTCATTTTCACAATCATTCTACTTTAAAAGATTTCGAGACAGAGCTTATTGTTCTCTGAACTTCCTTGTTTGCTGAACGGCAGGTAAAGTTCATCTTTTTGTTTGTTTGCTTTTGTGTGTTTGTGTTTTCTCTAATGGGCCTCAGATGACTGTTTGCTTAAATTTGGGTCTCAAAGAATCTTTTTTTTATTCTGCCTGTACTCTCCACCCCTCTTCTTCTATTGCTCAGGTTGAAGCAGAATTTGCCCGTCTTACATCTGTTGACCTGAAAGGGTTCCTTTTGCTGTGCTTGACCATTATGGAGAGGTTCGTGGAGCTGTAGAAAATCAAGAGCGGCATAGGAGGGCTAACTAGGCTCATAAATGCTTCGTGATGATGTAAGTGTTCAACTGCGAAATCTAATCCTTTGTTTAAGTTTTAGGTTATCCAGTT
>NW_020329382.1:0-12976 GCF_001858045.2 Oreochromis niloticus | reverse complement strand
TGTAAAGTTGTTAATCCCTGTTCAGTGGGTTCAGTTCATTTAAGCATTAGTTAAGTTCATTCCTGAAGGCCCATCAACTTGAATGTTTCCTTGTCCCCTGCTTTATCACACCTAATTTGACTAGTCAGATTGTTTGGGTTTCAGAAACAAATTTACCACCAGTTAATACTGCAAATATACACAATCTAAGTTATTACAGTTATCAAGGATGGTTAAATTGTTTTAATAGGGAGAGAAGGAAACACTAAGCATTCGAGGGTAAGCCTGTAGGGGTCAGTAACCATAACACTGAACTATGTTCCTGTTCGGCTCTTCCATGAAGATGATGTTACATTTTAATTTTTTATTTTTCTTAGATTAAGCTTCTGGATTCATCGCCGTGGTACTGACACATAGCCAGTGCTCCTGTGTGGCAGGTGCTGTTATGTGCAATCACACAGTGCACTGCTCTTCCAAACAGCACACTACTCACAACTCAGAGTGCCGGTTGTCCCCCTGTGCATAGCTGCACCGAATCTGAACAGCAATGGCACAAGCCACGGACAGTGGTAATTTAAATAAGGTTAAAGTTTTTGAATTAGACCATGTTTACATATGAACAGCAACACCATCCATAGTAAATGTGTCTTCTGTTAGGTGTGAAGCCAGGACCTATCAACTCTATGATCTTCACTAAGCCGGTACCAAATAGGATGGCCCAGACTGGAGTACGGTAATTAGATTTGTAAAATTTGGTTTCCTGTGTTACAAATGCATGTTGCTATTTTCATACATGCATGTGTCAGAATAGGTATTATTTACATACAACATTACACTTTCTGAAGACGGCTAACTCAGTCATGTACATATACATCCCAGTCTCTAACTTATGCACCACTGTTTCACACTTTTTAGTTTAGTTGTTGTTCAGTAATAACCTTCTTCCTACATTATTGTCATTGATTTTCTTTAGGAGTGGATTCTACAGAGGCATTGTGGGTCCATTACCAGATCCCTGACCTGACAAGCCCCTTGTGGAAAGTGCCTTTGGGCTGGTGCAGGAGGGCAGTGTTCTGTCATGTCAGCAGCCGGTTTTGACAACCCGGTACATCACACTACACCGTGATGCACCACCAACACCGCACTTGCCTCTGGAGTATGGGTATGACATGAAGGAAACCCTGCTCGCTCAGACAGCCTGTGATATTTTCTCAAACCGCTGCGCTGAACCAGTTTCCAAAGAACATGCTGTGTGACACAATAAATATCCTTTAACCTGTTAACCTGTGGCTTCTGGAAGAAACTCGGGTGAGTCAGTCACTGCAAACACATTTGTATCATCAAGTGTTTGTCAAATGAAAATGATATGTTTTTCTACACTTAGGATAATTTTCTATGTTGCAGTGCAGTAAAGTGCACGTTTCTTCTGTGTTCAATCATACATGTTCTAATTGTTATAAACAGAAAAAATCTTTTCTTACTTAACTGCTTGATTCTTAACTTGTTTAACTGAAACATGATGAAATGTCATAGTATTATTTTTTTTTTTAAATGTCCTTGGCAGTGCATGTGTCTGCATTGTAACTTACTAATAAAAAGTCCTGTGTGTACTTTGGTGTGTGGTTTATGTTATTTTATTGCAAATAAATAATAGTCATTTTATTTTACAGTTACACACAATCTTATATCTCTGGCATGGCATGGCAAGGCAATATCGGGTACATGCAATTCGAAACCTGACATTCCAGAGCAAAGCATGAAGCACACAGCACATGGTCAACGTGACTCATATGGAGACTGACAACATTACAAGGAATAAAGGAAAATTGAGGACTTAGCCACAGAAAAGACTTTTTTCCTTTTTTTGTTACAATAATTCGAAAAGGTCAACTATGATTTTTAAATTAATATCATAGGTGTGAGTTTAGAGTTCAGATTTTTTCTGCACATTCTTTCTTTTGTATTTAATTATGATGGTAATACATTTCGCAACATATCTGCCTGCACTTGCTCTTAAAGTAGGAACAGTTCACCTTTCCAGCTGTATTTTTAATACTGATGAGTTTACTTTAATTGTTAGCCTATTGGTCAAAATGTATTGTTCTTCTGATTCATGTGTAATGCTTTACTCAAATAATACATCCACATTTCAGCACGTAAGCAGCTGTTTGTCTCAGTATTACCTGATAACATACTGAGGCCTGCTGATCACGAAGTATGTGGGAAATAAAGCATGTTAGGAAGAGACTAGGGCCATTTTCAGTTCGCGCCTGCTTTCTCTCCAACGCCTTGGCTCAAAGAATGTGCTGATGCTGAAGTTGACCTCGACCTTGTGAGCCAATTTTTGTTTCATGTCCCACTTCACATGCTGCAGATGCTCCTGCAGCTCAGTCTTCTCATTGTTTGCAGGGATAACCATTTCATTTGAGGAAGAGGAGTAGGAATGTAGTCCAAAGACAAATGGATGTGGAGAGGAACACTGGGACTTTCTCTCTTTCTATCTCTGTTTTTTTCAGTTGCTAGTTTCCCCTCAAGAGGAATGAGCGCATGTTTGTGGGCTCTGTTGCCACATGTTGTGGTTCACTTTCTAGAATAAGGATGAGTTAGTTTCTGGTCAGACCACAGAGAAGCAGCCAGAAAGAAAACGTGCTTCCTTGTCAAGAACAAACACAAAACATTTGCATGACTTAGTGTAATTACTTGAGTACAGAGATTAGACTTAAAGTAGGATCATAATAATTTGTGACAAAATATTGTCAAAGGGAACTTATTATGCTCATTTCCCTTTTTAAAACAATTCCTGCATTTTACCAGAGCGGTTTTGCATGATTCACAGTTTTAAAAAAATCCTTAGCTTTTTGGCTGAGATGAGCATTTAGAGACATTCCATTCACCTGAAGTAATTTACAGCCAATAGTATAGCAAAACTGCCTGAACGAGGCATGACGGAGACACACTTTCGTGTTTTTTATGCAAAATTCTGACCCTACCTTCTGAATGTTGCTCATATTGTTTTCCAGTCTTCTAATTTCCAATTTTGGTGAGTCTGTGCTGTCTTAGTTGACAGGAGTGGGACCTGATGTAGTCTGCTGTTGTAGACCATCTGCTACAGGATTCAATGTGTTATTCAGAGATGTCTTTCTACACACCTTGGTTGATATGAGTGGTTATTTGAGTTATTTCTGCTTTCCTATTATCTTGAAGCAGTCTCGCCATTCTCCTCTGACATCAACAAGGCATTTTTACTCAAAGGACTGCTGCTCACTGCATATGTTCCTCTTTTTAATCCCCAGAGATGGTTGTGTGGGAAAATCCTAGCAGATCAACAGTTTCTGAAATACTCAGACCAGCCTGTCTTACACCAACAAATATGCAAAGTTTAAAGTTACCTAACTCACTTTTCTTCCCCAAAAAAGTATGTGGATCCTTTAATATAACTGGAAGAATTTCTATCCTGCTTGTTCAGAATCATTATTGCTTAGGAAAAGAAATGCACAGAGAATACTTTTGCTAAATGTAGTCTTTCGGTGAGGTTAGGATAGCACTTCAAGTGCAGCATCATCCTGGATTTAGGTGTCAAGACTGATATGCATCTTTCTCTCCCTGTGGCTTTTTACATCTGGACTCAAACAGAATTGCAACTCGTGAAAGAATTGTTTCCATACAAACATGCAGACTGCCTTCCAGTTTAACTCCACTCCTCAGCTTGTATAAACCCTTTATAGTTCACTCTGTCTCCTGCCCCAAAAAGCCACAGTACAACCAGAGATTATATATGCCAAGTAATGAGATGAAGAATAGGGACGATGGCATGTGGAGTTGATGCTGAGGAGAATTTACAACATCTGCCTTTTGTTGTGGCAAATGTCATGGCACAGTGGCCCGTGGAAATGGATGGACTCAAGTGCAGTTTCAAACCGGAGGCGAGAGGTGCGGTGTAACAAAAGGTCTTTTATTCTCAATGTTTGGAAATCAACAGAAAACTCAGACTAGTAATAAGGAACGTAAACTAGATGTCTGAGGTAAGAGAAACTATGACCATAACGGAACTACGACTAGATTACAGGGACGACTGGGTGCAGGGACAGGGCAGGGGAAACTGTGGCTGGCCAGGGCACTGAAACAGAGGAGAGAGCAGTCAGGGGAATCCAACAGCGAGCTGTGAGTGCATCTAAGAATAATTACACTGAGCTGCCTTACGTGCTTGCAGGTGGAGGTTGCTTGGAGGAGAGGGGGGCAGGAGACAAAGACCCAGGTGGGTACAGCGTGCAATGCAGGGAGGCAGGCAGGAGAGACTGGCCGTTGGAAAAGGGAGAGGTTACCGGCAGCTGAAAACTGGAATCCAGGAGAGCTTGGTAGGTGGGTTCCAGATGCTGACGAGAAAACAGAAATAAGGTAAGTACACACGATGATTCACCAAGGAACAGACGTGAGGCCGAGAACTGACTAAAGTTGGCAGATAATCTGGCGAAGACTAGTTGTGTGCGCAGGTCATAAATACTGCCGGTATGATTGCCATCAGGTGAGGAACAACAAAGACTCCACCCAGGGGGGGAGGAGCTGATGCTGTGGAAAACTACCCAGACCATGACAGCAAATGCATGAGTTGGACCAATGTTTTGGTTAATTTCATGTCTGAACCAGACATGAAGAACCCTCGGTTTCTTGTTATGAAACTGAGCGCTCTTATGGGATGAACAAGAAAATAATCTCATATATTGTAATTCAGAAAAAAATGAGAAATGAGAAAATATATATATAAAAAAGCCAAAACAAACACCGGTCATATCTTTAGAAAGCAACATTATGCCACAGACTGTCACTGTTGTGAGTCCATCCATTAGTTTGCAAAAACTTGTTATGAAGCCTCAAGCTGTGCACTTTTGCCATGACAGTCTAGACATGTTGAATCTGGGATATGACAAGTGAGTGTGGATTTCACTATTTAATTGAGGCACACGCTCAAAGGCTTGCAAGTTGTCAGTTACACAAAGGAGAACATAATTTATACAATGAAAGTCACATTGTATTAAATAAGACTTGAAACTAGTGACTCTGGCCACGAATTCATCAGGAAAGTGTTTCCTGAGGTTGTGGATCAAAGTCTTTGTTTTCCAGACTTCCATAGAAGAAGAATTATTTTCGAAACCAAATGAGTTCCCTCCTCATGGCCATCAGGAATACTGAAAGCTGAATTACTGGCTTCACTTTCCAAACGCCAAAGCTACATTCATGTTTTATATGCAGTCTATGGTTCTGGCATTTATTGTTACTGTGACTGTGAAGTGTCCCTTGTGTTAACGGCACAAACTGCTGACAACAATCCATGAACGCTCCAACCTCCTGAAAGAATTCACTGTCAAAGTCTTGTGTTCATCTATGGTAGGTCAGCTACACAGTATTACACAGGTGGTTCTAATGTTAAAATCTTTCTCCTGAGATACAAAGTTTTGAATTATCATGTGCCATGATAACTTACAGATCTCACTGTGCCATATTATCCCAGTAGAGCACTTTGATCAACGACTACAGGCTTGCTTGTCGTTCCTAGAGCCTCTAAAAGTAGAATGCGAGGCAGAGCCTTCAAGTCTCAGGTTCCTTTGTAGAACCATTTACACTTTGGATTCAGGAGACAGACGTCCCCTGTATTTTTAAGGTTAGCCTTAAAGTGTTCCTTTTGAAACATCACTTAGTTATGCATCTTACATCAGTCTGTTGGAGGCCTTCCCATGATGGACACAGCATTTCTTCTCCACGTGTCTATGTGCCACTGCTGCACGTCATTAACAATGCCCTCTCTCTCCTGTAGTCTGTGTTTTGTTGATCGTTCTTCCTCTTATGTTTTTTCTTTAACCTAAGAGCTTGGTTCTGCTGAATGGTTCTTCCTATTAAATGGGAGTGATTTTTGGACTTCTCTCTGGTATTGTATGGCCTAGCTGATGATATAAAGCACTTTGAGGTGGGTGGTGTATGCATTGGCTCTGTAACTGAACTAGCTAATTATTCTGTATGTAAAAATAAAAATAATATAAGAGAACCAATTATTTATCTTGTATTTTTAAAGGTTTTTTTTTTTTTCAGAATCATTTACAAAATGACTGCATCCATACTCAATAGTTTTTCGGGTACAAAATGTTAGTTTTCATCCTTTGATTAAACTCATTGGCACAATGTGGGTGTGATATCACACCAGAAAGAGATTTGAACAGGCAAAGGTCTCCCCACACTGTAAATGTAATTCTAGATGTTTGTTATTTCAACATATTATTCTATATCAGTTTGACGATAGATGACTGAAGTTGTTGTTATAACATAGAATTACAAGTTAAAAACGTCCCAATTACACCAAAAAAAGCTAACTTGAAAACTCATGTCCAGCTAAATCAGAAACTTATGTGAACTTGACAATGTGGGTAAGTTGAGCACAGCAGGATTCAAAACTGCCTCACGTGACTGCTACCGAGGTGCATCATGGGGAATTGGCGGTTAACGACATGCTCACTTTACTTGGACGTTTTCTAATCGTCTTCTTTGGAATATGCTTTCAAGGTGAGTAACATTGGTTATAACTATAAGGAAAGAGAGCTACAAAAGTTGGAACATGTTTTGAATTTATGGCATGATGTGTGTTTTTCTCTTTTACCGAAATGTTTGCTTTAGCTAATGTAACTTTAGCCGACAAGGTCCAGCTTGTGTGTCATGACCAAACTTGACCTAATAAACTGACATGGCCTTTTTTATGGGTTTAATGTGGCACTGACCAAATCACAAGTATTGTGCCGCTAGCTTTAAGGTTGTGCACTCAACCACTGTTGCGAGCTAACTCAGCTAATTAATAAAGCTTATTTCATATTGTCTCTGTACTTGTAAATTTCTTTCAAGTTCACAGGCTGTTGTATTTTGGTGGAAGTTCATTTTGGCAATATTTCCAATAACTGACTGGGTTCAAAAAGAACTTTTTGGCAGGACTCGATGCTTGTTGTCATCTGTTTACCCCTATGTAATCACTTAAGTTGTTATTAACTGCTGCATGCTAAGCTGCAAGAGTGCACTGAGGACTGAGACAAAATATGGTCTACAAACCAGCATTATATTAGTTTTTATCAGATAGTCCTCCAGTGTGTTTATTTTTGCTTTAATTCTATTGTGCAGTTATTTGTTACCCTGAAATGCTTTATGCTTAACAACAGCTCACTATTTTGACTTATTTTTGAACTCTTGTGATCAGTATGACTAGATTTGTGAGTTTCCATACTAAAAGAGCTGTAGTGATAAAATAATTGGCATCAGAGACACTGATTTTTGGCATGGTATACTGCAGAAGTTTTTTTTTTTTGTTTGCATAATTTACCTTTTAATTAAACTGCATTCTCTGTATTGTAACAAAACTAATTGTTTATATGTCAGAAAATTAGCAAACATGAATAAATGGCGAAAACAATATAATTATAACATATATTTTTATTTTACTTATTTTAGGTCTGTGAAGCCAAACTTGATGCTGGGGATTTATTTTTGTCAGTGGAGTCAAATGGTAAGTTACAATTTGTGCATTTTGTCATACTGGAAACACCACAGATTATATTGTAACTTAATAGCTCTGTAGAACAAATGATATAAAGATTGTAGTGTCAGGGTACTTCTTAAGAAGTAATATGGCACTATTGATGATCACATGCAGGTGGCATAAACTAAATATTCAGACGTGTTACCAACAAATGATTCATTAACAAAAGCAATGGAGCAGACTGTTTAGGTTCTTGTGGTTGTAATAACATCCATAACTGCAAGTTTGTCATTAATTTATTTTCACAGGTCTAGATGATCACATCTGTCTTTGTCATTTAAATGAGGTGGACTTGCAAACTTTGCACTCTTTGGGTAAATTGCTGTCCACTACATATACACAGAATGTGCACAGTATTTCAGATCTAAAAAGGGAGTATGTAATGGACTTGCTGGCTTTAATGTAAAAAGCCTGTTGTGTAACTTTAATGAGGCAGTTGGACTAAAACAGTATTGCTCATCAAGGTAAACATCTGAGGAATAAGGAAATTGTTACTTGTCCTTTTACTCAGTGTTCTTTTAATCGCACGTTTACTAAAGTTTTACATCACATAAGTCATTTTCACAATCATTCTACTTTAAAAGATTTCGAGACAGAGCTTATTGTTCTCTGAACTTCCTTGTTTGCTGAACGGCAGGTAAAGTGCATCTTTTTGTTTGTTTGCTTTTGTGTGTTTGTGTTTTCTCTAATGGGCCTCAGATGACTGTTTGCTTAAATTTGGGTCTCAAAGAATCTTTTTTTTATTCTGCCTGTACTCTCCACCCCTCTTCTTCTATTGCTCAGGTTGAAGCAGAATTTGCCCGTCTTACATCTGTTGACCTGAAAGGGTTCCTTTTTGCTGTGCTTGACCATTATGGAGAGGTTCGTGGAGCTGTACAAAATCAAGAGCGGCATAGGAGGGCTAACTAGGCTCATAAATGCTTCGGTGATGATGTAAGTGTTCAACTGCGAAATCTAATCCTTTGTTTAAGTTTTAGGTTATCCAGTTCAACTGATGAACTCATTGAAAGAAAGCTGATAAGTAAAGTCTGTCATCATATTTCACAACTGGACATTTAGTGTGGTAACTTTTACAGAATCTGTGTATATTGGTGGTAGGTTGGATATCATATTCTACTTGAATGTCCTGATAAGCCTGATTCAAAATCTCCAATGATAATCATATATTGATGGAATTATGTATCAAAAAGCTGTGAATTTGGAGCTGTCTACATGCTTCATAAACACTGTTTAAAAATGTTTTTGTTTTCTTTTTGACTTCTTTGACCAGAGCCCTACACAAAGGAAGAGGACAGAGGACCTCATTTTCTAAAGGAAGATCCCTCACACACTTTCAAGACTGTGAAGGTTAGCATTGTTTCTTTTAGTAAATTTAATAATGACAGCACCACAGTGGATTTTAAATGAAACATATGGCATCTATGAAACAATAGATGCCACATGATAACATGTGTACTTTTTCCTCACCAAATGTATTATTACAAGATCTTTGACACTGGATTTGGTCTGGTTTCAGAGAAACTAACTGGCAAGCTAGCATTGATATTATTAGTGTCTTGTGTTTATTCATGTCTTCACCAGGGTCTTTGACATTTCGCTGCTGTACTGTTCACTTCAGCTTTACGTTTGATTTCTCACATTGTATATTGTAATGGCAGAGATATTAGGATATTTAAGGGGCTGCAGTGGCTGCTACAGCTGTGGGGGGCAATACTTTGGTGAAATGTCCTGGACCCTGGAAAAGAGACTGTGTAGACTGGGTAAGCAATTAAAGGTTACTGGCCGAGAGTCATTGGGCAGCTGGGTAAAGGTGGATGTTGATATTCAGTGCCAATTATGCAACCTGTTCAGCCATGTCTATATGCTCTTTTTTCATGCTGTTAATATAGGGGGAAAAATAAACTTTAATCAATAAACTGATTAAAGAAGCATTGTCTATGGAGCCATAATCTGATCCTGTAGTGTAGCTGCAGTTTGCACATTTCATGTATTCTCAGCCAGATTTGGTTTAGAGCACAGCCAATATTTAGCATAAGTAGATTTAAATTCACACACTGGTGATGGCAAGCTACATTGTAGCCACAGCCGCCCTGGGGCGCACTGACAGAGGCGAGGCTGCCGGACACTGGCACCACCGGCCCTCTGACCACCACCAGTAGGCAACAGGTGAAGTGTCTTGCCCAAGGACACAACGACTGAAACTGTCGGAGCCGGGGCTCGAACCGGCAACCTTCCAATTATAAGACGAACTGTCAACTCTTGAGTCACGATTCAGTCATCCACCCATGTGTGTGAATGACTGAATGTGTAAAGCACTTTGGAGTCCTTAGGGGACTAGTAAAGCGCTATACAAATACAGGCCATTTACCATTTAAATTGAAAATTTTGTTTGAATTCTGCAATTGAAGACATGCTCAGTTATTTATGAACATGGTCTTTGTTTAAAGCAAGAAATGGATTTGTAACATGGGGGTGCATATCTCATTCTGAAAAAACTTTAACAACTAATAAGTGTTACCCAAAGCCAATCACCATCATCCAAAGCATCAGTATGGCTCTTCTTTGGAAAGACATGAATTGTTAAGCACAAGGGATATTGTGTAATTGTAATTGTGTAATTTTTTTTTTTTTTTTTGTCTTTGAACCCTTTTATAGCCGACAGGTATTGAAGACACGTTTTCTAAGAGGATGAAAGTTGGCATTGGATGGTGAAAGAAGAAGACATCATCGATGTGTTGGTTGTCCTTGAGGCGGCAGTAATCCTGTCTAATCTGAGGATGTCTCAAGTGCCATTTCCATGCTGATGGGCCTTCTTTTTGCCCTCAACATAGACTATCCAAAGGAACTTAAGGACATCTTTGAAGTCATTCAGAACATCCTAATGAACATTGGTGGAAGGCAGTGCATCTCACTAGTGCATGGTCTAAGAAACAGACTCTTGCAGAAAGCCATGCAGAACTGTAATTGTATGCTCACAGCAACAATTGCCTTAGTGTTAAGGACAGTTTTTATTTACTGTTTGTTTTTTATTCTTGCAAGTTCTCATTCTCACTTTTGTATGTCACTAAATGACTACACTTTACATTCCAGATTAGACAATTACTCATTTGTTCATGGTTTAAGAAACTTATGTGAACAACAATATAATGCTGGACTGCAGATGCTTATCTCATGCAAGTCAGTAGTTTTTCCTTTGTTTTGCAATTGAGCAGACTCAAACTGATGTTTCTGAAATATCCATCTTATCAAATGTTTCAGAAGCATGCACTCATTTTCAGAGATATTGGTTCTGTGGAATTTGTTGCAATTGTAAACGAAGACAAATACAAGAGTTTGATGTCTTAGTTGTTATAAACTGATCTTTACTGTCACTTATCAAAGGTTTTGTACTATTTTAATATTTCAAGTTTTATGCTAACAGGTGTGACTGAGCACAATGAAGTTTAAAAATTTTGCAAATGTAAAGAATAACTTTTCTAAAATAGCAAGTGTCCCGTTGATACATTACATTAATGCAGACTTTATGTTGTTACTTCACAAGAATCACTACTGCTCCTAGAGTATTGGTCAGAATTTAATCTTCACCCAAACTGGGCTCAAGACCAAGTTCAAATTTATTGTTTCACAGGGAGCAGCCTTTGAGTTTTGATGGATTGTGAGCCTGATGAGCTACGTCACTGATTTTTCTGTTTCTCAGATGACTAAGATGGCACAATAAATGGTGAATGTTGGGCTCATGAGTAATTGTCTTGTCATGTTCTTAAAACAAACTTTCTGTATGAAATGATCAGATAGACTTTAATGGAATCTGTGGGTTTTTATTTTTTTTCTGTAAACAACAGAAAATTAATTTAAAGGAATGTAGATATTTAAACCTGAGATCTAAGATAAACCTAACAGGTAGTTTTGCTGAAATGGATGTTAGAAAGCTAAAAAACAAAACAAAACTTAAGATGTTTAATACACATTTTTCTTTACATCCAGTCAATCAACTCTGATAATTAAAATGAAACTGATTTACAAGTTCACTCAGCTACCTTAAGGAGCTCAGTTAATTAATAAACTTAAATCAACTTAGCTAACAGATTATGTTAGTTAAGCTAAAATAGATTCCTAAGTTAAAAGAACTACTAAAGTATTTGAATTAACTAAAAAACCCAAGTCAACTGAACTAGGACAAGAGTTTAAACAATAGATTATTTTAATTTAGCTGAAAGGTTTTCCCAAGTAAAGATGACAATTAAAGGAGTTGAACTGACTAACAAATCTCAGTCAACTAAACTAAGACGAAAGTTTAGACAACATGTGATTTTTCATTAAGATAACAATTGGTTGTGTTATAAGAACAAACTCTATTTCTTGACTTAACTTAAAATTTTAAGGCAGCCCTTTACCTCATATTTTTAAGTTGAAACAACAAGTTATATTTTACAGTGCATGATTTTCCAGCCTATTCTATGACTAAAATTGACTAAATTATTATTTTAGTTTCATCAGACCTCTCCATTGTGAACTAAAATGGCTCAGAATGATCAATATATTAAAAACATTTGCTCTCTCTGGAAAAAAAACCCCTCACTCACTATCAGAAACATCTGATCTTGTGTTGAGACAAAAAATATACTTGAAACATCAGTACAATAGTCTACATGTGTGTAAAAGTAGTCCCTCTTGCATACCTTCACGCTTTGATGTATCAAATAAAAGTTAAGTCTTACTTTCCTGCAGGATAACTGAAACCATGTTGACACGACTTCACAGCCTTTATTCAGACTGCCGGCCACGGGGGATTTTTCATCCAATCATTTTTACATCCGTTTCACATGTGGAAACAATCATACACGTGATTACAGCTAGAAGCTGTCAGTCAAAACACCTATGTGTTGTACACCTCCACATGCCTCAGCTGTGTGATCTCTGTGACCACACACACATGTCCAACTTAACTTCCTCCCTCTCTTTTTTTCACCTGCTGACGTGCAGCGATTTCCTGCTTCCAATTCCCCTCCACAAATCTGCAGAAATAATTATTGATATTATTTTAGGATGAGCAGGGATGTTTTCAGTTTTTGTGAGACATTAAAAGGGAGAAGAGCTGTTAGAAAATCTTTCAGAGTGATTGGATCAATCTTTTCAACCTGCAAAATCAAACTTTCTGATTTGTTGTTTAGAGATGCTAATTCCCACTGGTGTATTTTTTGATCACATGAATGCTACTCCCGCTAACAACTGACTGTGACCGTGGAGTGCTGGAGGGAGGAACTATCCAGTATAATTTCCAGAAGCAAAGATGCCACCAAGACGACTGTGTTAACCCTTTAAAGCCGGTAGGAGCGGGCACGCTCTGTTGTGCGTAACTGTTTTTAAATCCCGGTAGCACTGCAACCATGTAAGCTAGCGCAATAATTTTTTTTGCATATGAAACGGAGG
>NW_020329381.1:0-16137 GCF_001858045.2 Oreochromis niloticus | reverse complement strand
GAAATGTCATAGTATTATTTTTTTTTTTAAATGTCCTTGGCAGTGCATGTGTCCTGCATTGTAACTTACTAATAAAAGTCCTGTGTGTACTTTGGTGTTGGTTATGTTATTTTATTGCAAATAAATAATAGTCATTTTATTTTACATTTACACACAATCTTATATCTCTGGCTGGCATGGCAAGCATATCGGGTACATGCAATTCGAACACTGACATTCATGAGACAAAGCATGAACCACACAGCACATGTCACGTGACTCATATGGAGACTGACAACATTACAAGGAATAAAGGAAAATTGAGGACTTAGCACAGAAAAGATTTTTTCCTTTTTTTGTTACAATAATTCGAAAAGGTCAACTATGATTTTTAAATTAATATCATAGGTGTGAGTTTAGAGTTCAGATTTTTCTGCACATTCTTTCTTTTTGTATTTAATTATGATGGTAATACATTTCGCAACATATCTGCCTGCACTTGCTCTTAAAGTAGGAACAGTTCACCTTTCCAGCTGTATTTTTAATACTGATGAGTTTACTTTAATTGTTAGCCTATTGGTCAAAATGTATTGTTCTTCTGATTCATGTGTAATGCTTTACTCAAATAATACATCCACATTTCAGCACGTAAGCAGCTGTTTGTCTCAGTATTACCTGATAACATACTGAGGCCTGCTGATCACGAAGTATGTGGGAAATAAAGCATGTTAGGAGGACTAGGGCCATTTCAGTTCGCGCCTGCTTTCTCTCCAACGCCTTGGCTCAAAGAATGTGCTGATGCTGAAGTTGACCTCGACCTTGTGAGCCAATTTTTGTTTCATGTCCCACTTCACATGCTGCAGATGCTCCTGCAGCTCAGTCTTCTCATTGTTTGCAGGGATAACCATTTCATTTGAGGAAGAGGAGTAGGAATGTAGTCCAAAGACAAATGGATGTGGAGAGGAACACTGGACTTTCTCTCTTTCTATCTCTGTTTTTTCAGTTGCTAGTTTCCCCTCAAGAGGAATGAGCGCATGTTTGTGGCTCTGTTGCACATGTTGTGGTTCACTTTCTAGAATAAGGATGAGTTAGTTTCTGGTCAGACCACAGAGAAGCAGCCAGAAAGAAAACGTGCTTCCTTGAAGAACAAACACAAAACATTTGCATGACTTAGTGTAATTACTTGAAGTACAGAGATTAGACTTAAAGTAGGATCATAATAATTTGTGACAAATATTGTCAAAGGGAACTTATTATGCTCATTTCCCTTTTTTAAAACAATTCCTGCATTTACCAGAGCGGTTTTGCATGATTCACAGTTTTAAAAAAATCCTTAGCTTTTTGGCTGAGATGAGCATTTAGAGACATTCCATTCACCTGAAGTAATTTACAGCCAATAGTAAGCAAAACTGCCTGAACGAGGCATGACGGAGACACACTTTCGTGTTTTTTATGCAAATTCTGACCACCTTCTGAATGTTGCTCATATGTTTTTCCAGTCTTCTAATTTCCAATTTGGTGAGTCTGTGCTGTCTTAGTTGACAGGATGGGACCTGATGTAGTCTGCTGTTGTAGACCTCTGCTACAGGATTCAATGTGTTATTCAGAGATGTCTTTCTACACACCTTGGTGATATGAGTGGTTATTTGAGTATTTCTGCTTTCCTATTATCTTGAAGCAGTCTCGCCATTCTCCTCTGACATCAACAAGGCATTTTTACTCAAAGGACTGCTGCTCACTGCATATGTTCCTCTTTTTAATCCCAGAGATGGTTGTGGGGAAAATCCTAGCAGATCAACAGTTTCTGAAATACTCAGACCAGCCTGTCTTACACCAACAAATATGCAAAGTTTAAAGTTACCTAACTCACTTTTCTTCCCCAAAAAGTAGTGGATCCTTTAATATAACTGGAAGAATTTCTATCCTGCTTGTCAGAATCATTATTGCTTAGAAAAGAAATGCACAGAGAATACTTTGCTAAATGTAGTCTTTTCGGTGAGGTTAGGATAGCACTTCAAGTGCAGCATCATCCTGGATTTAGGTGTCAAGACTGATATGCATCTTTCTCTCCCTGTGGCTTTTACATCTGGACTCAAACAGAATTGCAACTCGTGAAAGAATTGTTTCCATACAAACATGCAGACTGCTTCCAGTTTAACTCCACTCCTCAGCTTGTATAAAACCCTTTATAGTTCACTCTGTCTCCCTGCCCCAAAAAGCCACAGTACAACCAGAGATATATATGCCAAGTAATGAGATGAAGAATAGGACGATGGCATGTGGAGTTGATGCTGAGGAGAATTTACAACATCTGCCTTCTTTGTGGCAAATGTCATGGCACAGTGGCCGTGGAAATGGATGGACTCAAGTGCAGTTTCAAACCGGAGGCGAGAGGTGCGGTGTAACAAAAGGTCTTTTATTCTCAATGTTTGGAAATCAACAGAAAACTCAGACTAGTAATAAGGAACGTAAACTAGATGTCTGAGGTAGAGAAACTATGACCATAACGGAACTACGACTAGATTACAGGGACGACTGGTGCAGGGACAGGGCAGGGGAAACTGTGGCTGGCCAGGGCACTGAAACAGAGGAGAGAGCAGTCAGGGGAATCCAACAGCGAGCTGTGAGTGCATCTAAGAATAATTACACTGATGCCTTACGTGCATCTAAGAATAATTACACTGAGCTGCCTACGTGCTTGCAGGTGGAGGTTGCTTGGAGGAGGGGGGGGCAGGAGACAAAGACCCAGGTGGGTACAGCGTGCAATGCAGGGAGGCAGCAGGAGAGACTGGCCGTTGGAAAAGGGAGAGGTTACCGGCAGCTGAAAACTGGAATCCAGGAGAGCTTGGTAGGTGGGTTCCAGATGCTGACGAGAAAACAGAAATAAGGTAAGTACACACGATGATTCACCAAGGAACAGACGTGAGGCCGAGAACTGACTAAAGTTGGCAGATAATCTGGCGAAGACTAGTTGTGTGCGCAGGTCATAAATACTGCCGGTATGATTGCCATCAGGTGAGGAACAACAAAGACTCCACCCAGGGGGGGAGGAGCTGATGCTGTGGAAAACTACCCAGACCATGACAGCAAATGCATGAGTTGGACCAATGTTTTGGTTAATTTCATGTCTGAACCAGACATGAAGAACCCTCGGTTTCTTGTTATGAAACTGAGCGCTCTTATGGGATGAACAAGAAAATAATCTCATATATTGTAATTCAGAAAAAAATGAGAAATGAGAAAATATATATATAAAAAAGCCAAAACAAAACACCGGTCATATCTTTAGAAAGCAACATTATGCCACAGACTGTCACTGTTGTGAGTCCATCCATTAGTTTGCAAAAACTTGTTATGAAGCCTCAAGCTGTGCACTTTTGCCATGACAGTCTAGACATGTTGAATCTGGATATGACAAGTGAGTGTGGATTTCACTATTTAATTGAGGCACACGCTCAAAGGCTTGCAAGTTGTCAGTTACACAAAGGAGAACATAATTTATACAATGAAAGTCACATTGTATTAAATAAGACTTGAAACTAGTGACTCTGGCCACGAATTCATCAGGAAAGTGTTTCCTGAGGTTGTGGATCAAAGTCTTTGTTTTCCAGACTTCCATAGAAGAAGAATTATTTTCGAAACCAAATGAGTTCCCTCCTCATGGCCATCAGGAATACTGAAAGCTGAATTACTGGCTTCACTTTCCAAACGCCAAAGCTACATTCATGTTTTATATGCAGTCTATGGTTCTGGCATTTATTGTTACTGTGACTGTGAAGTGTCCCTTGTGTTAACGGCACAAACTGCTGACAACAATCCATGAACGCTCCAACCTCCTGAAAGAATTCACTGTCAAAGTCTTGTGTTCATCTATGGTAGGTCAGCTACACAGTATTACACAGGTGGTTCTAATGTTAAAATCTTTCTCCTGAGATACAAAGTTTTGAATTATCATGTGCCATGATAACTTACAGATCTCACTGTGCCATATTATCCCAGTAGAGCACTTGATCAACGACTACAGGCTTGCTTGTCGTTCCTAGAGCCTCTAAAAGTAGAATGCGAGGCAGAGCCTTCAAGTCTCAGGTTCCTTTGTAGAACCATTTACACTTTGGATTCAGGAGACAGACGTCCCCTGTATTTTTAAGGTTAGCCTTAAAGTGTTCCTTTTGAAACATCACTTAGTTATGCATCTTACATCAGTCTGTTGGAGGCCTTCCCATGATGGACACAGCATTTCTTCTCCACGTGTCTATGTGCCACTGCTGCACGTCATTAACAATGCCCTCTCTCTCCTGTAGTCTGTGTTTTGTTGATCGTTCTTCCTCTTTTATGTTTTTTCTTTAACCTAAGAGCTTGGTTCTGCTGAATGGTTCTTCCTATTAAATGGGAGTGATTTTTGGACTTCTCTCTGGTATTGTATGGCCTAGCTGATGATATAAAGCACTTTGAGGTGGGTGGTGTTATGCATTGGCTCTGTAACTGAACTAGCTAATTATTCTGTATGTAAAAAAAAAAATAATATAAGAGAACCAATTATTTATCTTGTATTTTTAAAGGTTTTTTTTTTTTTCAGAATCATTTACAAAATGACTGCATCCATACTCAATAGTTTTTCGGGTACAAAATGTTAGTTTTCATCCTTTGATTAAACTCATTGGCACAATGTGGGTGTGATATCACACCAGAAAGAGATTTGAACAGGCAAAGGTCTCCCCACACTGTAAAATGTAATTCTAGATGTTTGTTATTTCAACATATTATTCTATATCAGTTTGACGATAGATGACTGAAGTTGTTGTTATAACATAGAATTACAAGTTAAAAACGTCCCAATTACACCAAAAAAAGCTAACTTGAAAACTCATGTCCAGCTAAATCAGAAACTTATGTGAACTTGACAATGTGGGTAAGTTGAGCACAGCAGGATTCAAAACTGCCTCACGTGACTGCTACCGAGGTGCATCATGGGGAATTGGCGGTTAACGACATGCTCACTTTACTTGGACGTTTTCTAATCGTCTTCTTTGGAATATGCTTTCAAGGTGAGTAACATTGGTTATAACTATAAGGAAAGAGAGCTACAAAAGTTGGAACATGTTTTGAATTTATGGCATGATGTGTGTTTTTCTCTTTTACCGAAATGTTTGCTTTAGCTAATGTAACTTTAGCCGACAAGGTCCAGCTTGTGTGTCATGACCAAACTTGACCTAATAAACTGACATGTGGCCTTTTTTATGGGTTTAATGTGGCACTGACCAAATCACAAGTATTGTGCCGCTAGCTTTAAGGTTGTGCACTCAACCACTGTTGCAAGCTAACTCAGCTAATTAATAAAGCTTATTTCATATTGTCTCTGTACTTGTAAATTTCTTTCAAGTTCACAGGCTGTTGTATTTTGGTGGAAGTTCATTTTGGCAATATTTCCAATAACTGACTGGGTTCAAAAAGAACTTTTTGGCAGGACTCGGATGCTTGTTGTCATCTGTTTACCCCTATGTAATCACTTAAGTTGTTATTAACTGCTGCATGCTAAGCTGCAAGAGTGCACTGAGGACTGAGACAAAATATGGTCTACAAACCAGCATTATATTAGTTTTTATCAGATAGTCCTCCAGTGTGTTTATTTTTTGCTTTAATTCTATTGTGCAGTTATTTGTTACCCTGAAATGCTTTATGCTTAACAACAGCTCACTATTTTGACTTATTTTTGAACTCTTGTGATCAGTATGACTAGATTGTGTGAGTTTCCATACTAAAAGAGCTGTAGTGATAAAATAATTGGCATCAGAGACACTGATTTTTGGCATGGTATACTGCAGAAGTTTTTTTTTTTTTTTTTTGCATAATTTACCTTTTAATTAAACTGCATTCCTGTATTGTAACAAAACTAATATTGTTTATATGTCAGAAAATTAGCAAACATGAATAAATGGCGAAAACAATATAATTATAACATATATTTTTATTTTACTTATTTTAGGTCTGTGAAGCCAAACTTGATGCTGGGGATTTATTTTTGTCAGTGGAGTCAAATGGTAAGTTACAATTTGTGCATTTTGTCATACTGGAAACACCACAGATTATATTGTAACTTAATAGCTCTGTAGAACAAATGATATAAAGATTGTAGTGTCAGGGTACTTCTTAAGAAGTAATATGGCACTATTGATGATCACATGCAGGTGGCATAAACTAAATATTCAGACCTGTTACCAACAAATGATTCATTAACAAAAGCAATGGAGCAGACTGTTTAGGTTCTTGTGGTTGTAATAACATCCATAACTGCAAGTTTGTCATTAATTTATTTTCACAGGTCTAGATGATCACATCTGTCTTTGTCATTTAAATGAGGTGGACTTGCAAACTTTGCACTTTTTGGGTAAATTGCTGTCCACTACATATACACAGAATGTGCACAGTATTTCAGATCTAAAAAGGGAGTATGTAATGGACTTGCTGGCTTTAATGTAAAAAGCCTGTTGTGTAACTTTAATGAGGCAGTTGGACTAAAACAGTATTGCTCATCAAGGTAAACATCTGAGGAATAAGGAAATTGTTACTTGTCCTTTTACTCAGTGTTCTTTTAATCGCACGTTTACTAAAGTTTTACATCACATAAGTCATTTTCACAATCATTCTACTTTAAAAGATTTCGAGACAGAGCTTATTGTTCTCTGAACTTCCTTGTTTGCTGAACGGCAGGTAAAGTGCATCTTTTTGTTTGTTTGCTTTTGTGTGTTTGTGTTTTCTCTAATGGGCCTCAGATGACTGTTTGCTTAAATTTGGGTCTCAAAGAATCTTTTTTTTATTCTGCCTGTACTCTCCACCCCTCTTCTTCTATTGCTCAGGTTGAAGCAGAATTTGCCCGTCTTACATCTGTTGACCTGAAAGGGTTCCTTTTTGCTGTGCTTGACCATTATGGAGAGGTTCGTGGAGCTGTAGAAAATCAAGAGCGGCATAGGAGGGCTAACTAGGCTCATAAAATGCTTCGGTGATGATGTAAGTGTTCAACTGCGAAATCTAATCCTTTGTTTAAGTTTTAGGTTATCCAGTTCAACTGATGAACTCATTGAAAGAAAGCTGATAAGTAAAGTCTGTCATCATATTTCACAACTGGACATTTAGTGTGGTAACTTTTACAGAATCTGTGTATATTGGTGGTAGGTTGGATATCATATTCTACTTGAATGTCCTGATAAGCCTGATTCAAAATCTCCAATGATAATCATATATTGATGGAATTATGTATCAAAAAGCTGTGAATTTGGAGCTGTCTACATGCTTCATAAACACTGTTTAAAAATGTTTTGTTTTCTTTTTGACTTCTTTGACCAGAGCCCTACACAAAGGAAGAGGACAGAGGACCTCATTTTCTAAAGGAAGATCCCTCACACACTTTCAAGACTGTGAAGGTTAGCATTGTTTCTTTTAGTAAATTTAATAATGACAGCACCACAGTGGATTTTAAATGAAACATATGGCATCTATGAAACAATAGATGCCACATGATAACATGTGTACTTTTTCCTCACCAAATGTATTATTACAAGATCTTTGACACTGGATTTGGTCTGGGTTTCAGAGAAACTAACTGGCAAGCTAGCATTGATATTATTAGTGTCTTGTGTTTATTCATGTCTTCACCAGGGTCTTTGACATTTCGCTGCTGTACTGTTCACTTCAGCTTTACGTTTGATTTCTCACATTGTATATTGTAATGGCAGAGATATTAGGATATTTAAGGGGCTGCAGTGGCTGCTACAGCTGTGGGGGGCAATACTTTGGTGAAATGTCCTGGACCCTGGAAAAGAGACTGTGTAGACTGGGTAAGCAATTAAAGGTTACTGGCCGAGAGTCATTGGGCAGCTGGGTAAAGGTGGATGTTGATATTCAGTGCCAATTATGCAACCTGTTCAGCCATGTCTATATGCTCTTTTTTCATGCTGTTAATATAGGGGAAAAATAAACTTTAATCAATAAACTGATTAAAGAAGCATTGTCTATGGAGCCATAATCTGATCCTGTAGTGTAGCTGCAGTTTGCACATTTCATGTATTCTCAGCCAGATTTGGTTTAGAGCACAGCCAATATTTAGCATAAGTAGATTTAAATTCACACACTGGTGATGGCAAGCTACATTGTAGCCACAGCCGCCCTGGGGCGCACTGACAGAGGCGAGGCTGCCGGACACTGGCACCACCGGGCCCTCTGACCACCACCAGTAGGCAACAGGTGAAGTGTCTTGCCCAAGGACACAACGACTGAAACTGTCGGAGCCGGGGCTCGAACCGGCAACCTTCCGATTATAAGACGAACTGTCAACTCTTGAGTCACGATTCAGTCATCCACCCATGTGTGTGAATGACTGAATGTGTAAAGCACTTTGGAGTCCTTAGGGGACTAGTAAAGCGCTATACAAATACAGGCCATTTACCATTTAAATTGAAAATTTTGTTTGAATTCTGCAATTGAAGACATGCTCAGTTATTTATGAACATGGTCTTTGTTTAAAGCAAGAAATGGATTTGTAACATGGGGTGCATATCTCATTCTGAAAAAACTTTAACAACTAATAAGTGTTACCCAAAGCCAATCACCATCATCCAAAGCATCAGTATGGCTCTTCTTTGGAAAGACATGAATTGTTAAGCACAAGGGATATTGTGTAATTGTAATTGTGTAATTTTTTTTTTTTTTTTTTTGTCTTTGAACCCTTTTATAGCCGACAGGTATTGAAGACACGTTTTCTAAGAGGATGAAAGTTGGCATTGCGATGGTGAAAGAAGAAGACATCATCGATGTGTTGGTTGTCCTTGAGGCGGCAGTAATCCTGTCTAATCTGAGGATGTCTCAAGTGCCATTTCCATGCTGATGGGCCTTCTTTTTGCCCTCAACATAGACTATCCAAAGGAACTTAAGGACATCTTTGAAGTCATTCAGAACATCCTAATGAACATTGGTGGAAGGCAGTGCATCTCACTAGTGCATGGTCTAAGAAACAGACTCTTGCAGAAAGCCATGCAGAACTGTAATTGTATGCTCACAGCATACAATTGCCTTAGTGTTAAGGACAGTTTTTATTTTACTGTTTGTTTTTTATTCTTGCAAGTTCTCATTCTCACTTTTGTATGTCACTAAATGACTACACTTTACATTCCAGATTAGACAATTACTCATTTGTTCATGGTTTAAGAAACTTATGTGAACAACAATATAATGCTGGACTCTGCAGATGCTTATCTCATGCAAGTCAGTAGTTTTTCCTTTGTTTTGCAATTGAGCAGACTCAAACTGATGTTTCTGAAATATCCATCTTATCAAATGTTTCAGAAGCATGCACTCATTTTCAGAGATATTGGTTCTGTGGAATTTGTTGCAATTGTAAACGAAGACAAATACAAGAGTTTGATGTCTTAGTTGTTATAAACTGATCTTTACTGTCACTTATCAAAGGTTTTGTACTATTTTAATATTTCAAGTTTTATGCTAACAGGTGTGACTGAGCACAATGAAGTTTAAAAATTTTGCAAATGTAAAGAATAACTTTTCTAAAATAGCAAGTGTCCCGTTGATACATTACATTAATGCAGACTTTATGTTGTTACTTCACAAGAATCACTACTGCTCCTAGAGTATTGGTCAGAATTTAATCTTCACCCAAACTGGGCTCAAGACCAAGTTCAAATTTATTGTTTCACAGGGAGCAGCCTTTGAGTTTTGATGGATTGTGAGCCTGATGAGCTACGTCACTGATTTTTCTGTTTCTCAGATGACTAAGATGGCACAATAAATGGTGAATGTTGGGCGCTCATGAGTAATTGTCTTGTCATGTTCTTAAAACAAACTTTCTGTATGAAATGATCAGATAGACTTTAATGGAATCTGTGGGTTTTTATTTTTTTTTCTGTAAACAACAGAAAATTATTTAAAGGAATGTAGATATTTAAACCTGAGATCTAAGATAAACCTAACAGGTAGTTTTGCTGAAATGGATGTTAGAAAGCTAAAAAACAAAACAAAACTTAAGATGTTTAATACACATTTTTCTTTACATCCAGTCAATCAACTCTGATAATTAAAATGAAACTGATTTACAAGTTCACTCAGCTACCTTAAGGAGCTCAGTTAATTAATAAACTTAAATCAACTTAGCTAACAGATTATGTTAGTTAAGCTAAAATAGATTCCTAAGTTAAAAGAACTACTAAAGTATTTGAATTAACTAAAAAACCCAAGTCAACTGAACTAGGACAAGAGTTTAAACAATAGATTATTTTAATTTAGCTGAAAGGGTTTTCCCAAGTAAAGATGACAATTAAAGGAGTTGAACTGACTAACAAATCTCAGTCAACTAAACTAAGACGAAAGTTTAGACAACATGTGATTTTTCATTAAGATAACAATTGGTTGTGTTATAAGAACAAACTCTATTTCTTGACTTAACTTAAAATTTTAAGGCAGCCCTGTACCTGATATTTTTAAGTTGAAACAACAAGTTATATTTTACAGTGCATGATTTTCCAGCCTATTCTATGGACTAAAATTGACTAAAATTATTATTTTAGTTTCATCAGACCTCTCCATTGTGAACTAAAATGGCTCAGAATGATCAATATATTAAAAACATTTGCTCTCTCTGGAAAAAAAACCCCTCACTCACTATCAGAAAACATCTGATCTTGTGGTTAGAGACAAAAAAATATACTTGAAACATCAGTACAATAGTCTACATGTGTGTAAAAGTAGTCCCTCTTGCATACCTTCACGCTTTGATGTATCAAATAAAAAGTTAAAGTCTTACTTTCCTGCAGGATAACTGAAACCATGTTGACACGACTTCACAGCCTTTATTCAGACTGCCGGCCACGGGGGGATTTTTCATCCAATCATTTTTACATCCGTTTCACATGTGGAAACAATCATACACGTGATTACAGCTAGAAGCTGTCAGTCAAAACACCTATGTGTTGTACACCTCCACATGCCTCAGCTGTGTGATCTCTGTGACACACACACACATGTCCAACTTAACTTCCTCCCTCTCTTTTCTTTTCACCTGCTGACGTGCAGCGATTTCCTGCTTCCAATTCCCCTCCACAAATCTGCAGAAATAATTATTGATATTATTTTAGGATGAGCAGGGATGTTTTTCAGTTTTTGTGAGACATTAAAGGGAGAAGAGCTGTTAGAAAGTCTTTTCAGAGTGATTGGATCAATCTTTTCAACCTGCAAAATCAAACTTTTCTGATTTGTTGTTTAGAGATGCTAATTCCCCACTGGTGTATTTTTTGATCACATGAATGCTACTCCCGCTAACAACTGACTGTGACCGTGGAGTGCTGGAGGGAGGAACTATCCCAGTATAATTTCCAGAAGCAAAGATGCCACCAAAGACGACTGTGTTAACCCTTTAAAGCCGGTAGGAGCGGGCACGCTCTGTTGTGCGTAACTGTTTTTAAATCCCGGTAGCACTGCAACCATGTAAGCTAGCGCAATAATTTTTTTTGCATATGAAACCGGAGGAGTTGTACTTACATTTTATGCCATCAGCTTGTCCTAGGTCACGGTTTCCTTCCACATATAGCTTTGCAAAAACTGCATAAAAAGCGCTTGCAGCAACAAAAACATAATATTCCAGAAACACGCTTTGCCGATCCAATCAGCTGTTTGTAACACTTCCTACTCCATCAGCACGAACTATGGCATGTCCGCCGTGAGCTGCCCGAAACCGGAAGTGACGTCATTTTGCGGAAATGTAGTTTTTTTTTACCATCAGGGGCTTATGAGCCTATACTTGTGTTTTTAAAAGTTATGTTTGACTTTATGACTTTCTGTGTCGTTTCTGGGATGCCTAGGACTCATATTGCACTGCTGGAAATAGTTTATTTTGATACATATGCTGGGTTTTTTTTTCGCAAATTTGCATTATAATATTTATTTTCGATTTTCCTGCAGTATATGAAAATTGGTGTATGTCAAAAATAAAACTATGAAGACACTTAAAATAAATTTCCTGTGGTGGGAAACTAGTTTGTGCAACTTTTTTGTATTTACAGTTTTGAGGGATAAGCCTCTTAAATTTCTCTAACTAGAAATATATGTTAAAAAAACAAAAACGATTTTCAATTTTTTGTAGTTTATTGCACTTTTTTTGCAATTTATGTACTTACTATGCACTTAATGCATACATATTATTAAAATTTGGGTTATAATGGTTGTATTGATGTATATCAACAAAAATGGCACTACAGCATGTAAAAATATAATATAAGCTCTGGCGGACTTGGTTCTATGGTAGGTCTTAAAGGTATCCAGGTATCAGGTAAGGAATCCTATACGTTTGTTTCTTAATTCAAGCACAGAGATGTGGTGTTTAGAAACAATGCATCTCAAATGTTCTGATACTCCTGATGCATACGGGATCCCTACAGGCTTTCGAGAAGGCAGCTGACCTTCTCTCCTGGATCGGCTGGAGCTTTCTTTAGGTGCCTTCCCAGCTTTGACAAAAGTCCAGCTGGAGTAACCACATTTACTCAGGGCATTCTTGATGTGATGTTCTTCTGCTTCTCTGGCCGCTGTGTCTGTGGGGATGGTGTTCGCTCTCTGTTGTAGCATCCTGATGACAACCAGTTTATGCTCCATTGGATGATGAGAGTCAAACCTTAAATACTGATCCGTATGCGTAGGTTTACGGTACACATCAGCTTTTAGATGTCCCCCATTACTGATGGAAATGTCACAATCTAAGAAGGCTACCCTTCCACTTCAGACAGTCTATCACCCTCTTCCTGTAACCATTTCCTGGGTCTTGTTTCAGGGCTCATAAGTATTTTCGTCACTGAGCAGTGACGAAATGTTCTCATGATAGTCTTGCTGGTTTAGCAAAACTGTGCACCTACCTTTGTCTGCCTAAAGGATGATAATGTGATGGGAGTGCCTTCCTCTCCTCCATGCTGATGTTGGATGCTGGGGGCTTTGCGTTGCTGAGACAGACCGAAACGTCTGCCCGTAGTTGCTCTGCTTCCACGTCTGCAATATTGTTCTTTCAAATTGCTCTTGCTGTGGCTGTGATCAGTTCCACTAGCGGGATTTGTCTTGGCGTCACAGCAAAATTCAAACCTTTAGCAAGGATGTTTTCTCTGTTTGGGTGAGCTGTCTGTCAGACAAATTCTTCACCCACTTGTCCACATCCTCGGTATGGCATCCTTCTCTCTTCTGACCACTGAGGACACTCTTTGTATTTTGCTGTGGTTTCCGACGCACAACAAGTCAAACTCTGTTGCCGGTTTTTAGACTTCTCGTGCTGTGCTAGACGATCCTTCTCGGTGAATTCAAACACCTTTTTAAGAGTATTGTCATCTAGAAGCATTGTAAGTCTCTGTTGGATCCACTCCTCTTCAGATTTTAACACGTCGATGGTAAAACTTGTTTGCCTCACCCGTTCATTAAGCGGCTTTTAGCAGACTTTTAGGAGTAATCCTGTCTTGTCGGCATCTGAGGCTGAATCTCAGGTGGTTCCTGTAATCAGCCATCTTGCATGCTGTTTGATCATACTGACGTACTGATCTACTTACCTGGATGATTGAGCATGCATCAAGATGTTATACTTAGAAAGTGTTAGTACATTTGTGAACGCTACTCTTCAGTAGCGCTGGATGCTAAAAGAAGCAGTTGCCATCTTTCTGATGGTAAATGGCCTGCATTGTATAGCGCTTTACTCAGTCCCTAAGGACCCAAAGCGCTTTACACTACATTCAGTCATTCACCATTCACACACACATTCACACACTGGCAATGGCAAGCTACATTGTAGCCACAGCTGCCCTGGGGCGCACTGACAGAGGCGAGGCTGCCGGACACTGGCGCCACCGGGCCCTCTGACCACCACCAGTGAAGGTGAACCACATTGAAGTTCACCTGTTTAAACAAATCTACATTTTATTATTTCAGCAGTACATATGCAGCATTTTAGTGGCACATATAAACAGTACACAAAGTATATAGCTCTGTGAGTTTTCAGGTGAAATCCTTTTTTAATTCCTAAGCTCTTCTATCTGTTATGAGCTGCACAGTGTTATAAAAGATACACAGAACACAGCCAAGACACAACATACCTACATCTGTGATTTTCTAGCTTTTTGAACCAAAGAAAAAGCAATGCATAACAGAACAATCAGATCCTTTCACTATATGGGGTTAAGTGTTTTTTAAATTTATTTGTCACCAATCTGCAGCTCTTTTTATTAGAAATGTCCAAAGAAATTAAGTCTGCTGAAAAATACAGAGAATATGATCTGTAAAAATCAACATGCTTTTTTTTTCAGTTCAGTCTTACATTCACTGACTTTAAAAAAATTGCAATTTTTGTCCCTTTACTTCTTGTTTGTTAAGTTGGAAATGAAATGGCACAAAATCCAATTTGAATTTGAGCTGGAAAGAAAAGCTGAAGAAACTGCCACTTGGATGCTATGAAGATATACTGTAACTTTAATTAAAACATGTTAAAATTACAAATAAAAAAACATGTATAAATACTGTAGTATACTACAAACTGCCCTTTATTTTCTAAAAAACTAATGCCAGTACAAAATGATTTACTTAAAAAAAATTCAACCTTCTTTGCTTGTTTTATGGTTAACTTAACATATCGGTTTTTTAAAAGGAGATGACAAACAAACAGAGAGAAAAAATATGGAAGGAGTCAAGGGTGTTATCTTTGGCTGTTGTTTTATAAAGAAAGTAATAACTCTGGAGCCAAAGTGCTGAATCTGACGCCTCTAGAAGATAAATGAGAGACATCAGGCCCAAGCTCAGAGGCCTGGCCGCCACACAGTCGTACGGAAAGCTACAGATGTTGCTGTGCACAAAAAAGTGTGCAGCTGTGTATTACTTCATTTATGGACCTGTGAATGGATGGAAATTATACAACTAAAATTCTGATTGGTTCCATTAATCTGTGGATAAATATATAACTAGAAATGTAACCATTTTGCATTTCAAATTTCTAACACTCTAAATCGGTTTATTAACTTTACTATGTCAAATTTGATTGGATCCTGTTTTAACTGCAAATTATTGTTGCTATAGGCATTTCCCCACTTTGGCAACTTTTAGCAAATTTAATTTAATATATTTGTGAAATGTGAAGGATTACATAAGGTGGAGTCAGAAAAACAGCTCAGCGAGGCCATTTTTCATGCGTGATGAGGGTGTTGAGGAGGTTCAGTGTCATGGTGAGCTGCAGCATTTCACATTTCATTTGCTTTATCGCTTCCTGTGCTCCGAAAAGAATTTCCACATATCCTTCTGCCTGATGTCTAAGAAGAATTTGAATGAGAATGAAATAATCTGCTGTAAAATTCAGCCAGGAGTTTACTCTTCAACGCACAACTATTATGGAGATTTCTACAATAAAAAAATATCTCCATTATATGATATCGATGCAGGCAGTGTGTGTGGGAGTGGCTTAGGGCTGCAATCACAGACTGGATTCAGTGACATAGCCTGAAAAAGTGAAAGTCTCAAACCTGCATTCTTTTTAATGGCCAGCAGGGGGTGAAAATATAAGTCTACAAGCGTATTTGCAGATCTTTAACCTCAGTGAACACTTTTTACCAGATTCACGGCTTCAGAGTATTTTTTTTAATATAGTACAATCTTTATTTTTCAATTGTAGTTTCATTGAGGATAAATAGTAAAGCAGGGCTGCCTTTGGATGTGGCTTCTTTCTTCAGCATTGAGTTTCTCAGACAGATCCTCCCATGCTTTTCATAACTAGTTTCAAAAACACAAAAACAGTAATGCCACTGGCCACAATGCTCACTTTATATACAATCCAATGGTCTACTTTCCAGATTAAATTATACAAATTTAGATTTTATGCAGAGTAAATAGAAAGTCATGCAAAGTGATGCAAATACAATATTTCAAATATTTTAAGAACAGGTAAAAAAAAAAAAAACCCATCATGCGTGGCAGTAAAAGCCTGTGTGCAGTACAAACTTACTGCTGCTTGTACAGACCTGCAGCTGAAAGATTTACCTTTGCTTTAATGTAGAAAACAACAACAAAAGAAGATGTCAGTTATTGGTTGTAACTGTATTGTGAAAGATACAAAAGGCAAAACTTTGGTCTGAACACTGTATTGTTGAA
>NW_020329380.1:0-26942 GCF_001858045.2 Oreochromis niloticus | reverse complement strand
TGGAAAGAAAGCGTTGAAATCTGGAGGGAACATCCAGTTTCCACGCTGCTGTGATGGATGCTTACAAGCGGGTGAGATGGATATCAGAGTGCAGGAGCCCAGGAACAGATCCAAGACCTGAACACAAGGAGAGAAAGAAAGCGCGTGTGAAAATCTGGAGGAACCTCCAAGTTTCCAGCCACTGCTGTGATGGATGCTTACAGCGGGTGAGATGGATATCAGTGTGCAGGAGCCGCAGGAAGATCCAAGACTGAACACAAGGAGATTGGAAAGAAAGCGTTGTGAAATCTGGAGGGAACCTCCAGGTTTCACGCCTGCTGTGATGGATGCTTACAAGCGGGTGAGATGGATACAGTGCAGGAGCCCAGGAACAGAGTCCAAGACCTGAAACATAAAGGAGTTGGAAAGAAAGCGTTGTGAAATCTGGAGGAACTCTCCAGGTTTCCACGCCGCTGTGATGGATGCTTACAAGCGGGTGAGATGGATATCAGAGTGCAGGAGCCCAGGAACAGGTCCAAGACCTGAAACATATGGAGTTTGGAAAGAAAGCGTTGTGAAATCTGGAGGGAACCTCCAGGTTTCCACGCCGGCTGTGATGGATAATTACAAGCGGGTGAGATGGATATCAGTGTGCAGGAGCCAGGAACATCAAGCTGAAACAAAGGAGATGGAAGAAGCGTTGTGAATCTGGAGGGACCTCCAGTTTCCACGCCGGCTTGATCGATGATTACGCGGGTGAGATGGATATCAGAGTGCAGGAGCCCAGGAACAGATCAAGACCTGAAACATAAGGAGGTGGAAAGAAAGCGTTGTGAAATCTGGAGGGACTCCAGTTTCCAGCCTGCTGTGATGGATGCTTACAAGCGGGTGAGATGGATTCAGTGTGCAGGAGCCCAGGAACAGATCCAAGACCTGAAACATAGGAGTGGAAGAAGCGTTGTGAATCTGGGGGAACCCAGGTTTCCACGCCGCTGTGATGGATGCTTACAGCGGGTGAGATGGATATCAGTGTGCAGCAGCCCAGGAACAGACCAAGACCTGAAACAAAGGGATTGGAAAGAAGCATTGTGAAATCTGGAGGGAACCTCCAGGTTTCACGCTGCTGTGATGGATGCTTACAAGCGGGTGAGATGGATATCAGAGTGCAGGAGCCCAGGAACAGATCCAAGACCTGAAACAAGGGAGTTGGAAAGAAGCGTTGTGAAATCTGGAGGGAACCTCAGGTTTCCACGCCTGCTGTGATGGATGCTTACAAGCGGGTGAGATGGATGCAGTGTGAGGAGCCCAGGAACGATCCAAGACCTGAAACACAGGAAGTGGAAAGAAAGCGTTGTGAAATCTGGAGGAACCTCAGGTTTCCACGCCTGCTGTGATGGATGCTTACAAGCGGGTGAGATGGATATCAGAGTGCAGGAGCCCGGAACAGATCCAAGACCTGAAACAAATGGAGTGGAAAGAAAGCGTTGTGAAATCTGGAGGGACCTCCAGGTTTCCACGCTGCTGTGATGGATGCTTACAGCGGGTGAGATGGATATCAGAGTGCAGAGCCCAGGAACAGTCCAAGACCTGAAACAAGGAGTTGGAAGAAAGCGTTGTGAAATCTGGAGGGAACCTCCAGGTTTCCACGCTGCTGTGATGGATGCTTACAAGCGGGTGAGATGGATATCAGAGTGCAGGAGCCCAGGAACAGTCCAAGACCTGAAACATAGGAGTTGGAAAGAAAGCTTGTGAAATCTGGAGGGAACTCCAGGTTTCCGCTGCTGTGATGGATGCTTACAAGCGGTGAGATGGATATCAGAGTGCAGGAGCCCGGAAAGGTCAAGACCTGAAACACAAGGAGTGGAAAAAGGTTGTGAAATCTGGAGGAACCTCAGGTTTCCACGCTGCTGTGATGGATGCTTACAAGCGGGTGAGATGGATATCAGAGTGCAGGAGCCAGGAACAGATCCAAGACTGAACAAGGAGATTGGAAAGAAGCGTTGTGAAATCTGGAGGGAACTCCAGGTTTCACGCCTGCTGTGATGGATGCTTACAGCGGGTGAGATGGATATCAGGTGCAGGAGCCAGGAACAGATCCAAGACCTGAAACAAAGGAGATTGGAAAGAAAGCGTTGTGAAATCTGGAGGGAACCTCCAGGTTTCCACGCCTGCTGTGATGGATGCTTACAAGCGGTGAGATGGATATCAGAGTGCAGGAGCCCAGGAACAGGTCCAAGACCTGAAACATAGGAGTTGGAAAGAAAGCGTTGTGAAATCTGGAGGGAACCTCCAGGTTCCACGCCGCTGTGATGGATAATTACAAGCGGGTGAGATGGATATCAGAGTGCAGGAGCCCAGGAACAGATCCAAGACCTGAAACACAAGGAGAGTGGAAAGAAAGCGTTGTGAAATCTGGAGGGAACCTCCAGGTTTCCACGCCGGCTGTGATCGATGATTACAAGCGGGAGAGATGGATATCAGAGTGCAGGAGCCAGGAAAGGTCCAAGACCTGAAACATAAGGAGATTGGAAAGAAAGCGCTGTGAATCTGGAGGGAACCTCCAGTTTCCAGCCTGCTGTGATGGATGCTTACAAGCGGGTGAGATGATATCAGAGTGCAGGAGCCCAGGAACAGATCCAAGACCTGAACACAAGGAGAGTGGAAAGAAAGCGTTGTGAAATCTGGAGGGAAGCCTGCTGTGATGGATGCTTACAAGCGGGTGAGATGGATATCAGTGTGCAGGAGCCCAGGAACAGATCCAAGACCTGAAACACAAGGAGAGTGGAAAGAAAGCGTTGTGAAATCTGGAGGGAACCTCCAGGTTTCCACGCGCTGTGATGGATGCTTACAGGCGGGTGAGATGGATATCAGTGTGCAGCAGCCCAGGAACAGATCCAAGACCTGAAACATATGGAGTTGGAAAGAAGCGTTGTGAAATCTGGAGGAACCTCCAGGTTTCACGCCTGCTGTGATGGATGCTTACAAGCGGGTGAGATGGATATCAGAGTGCAGGAGCCCAGGAACAGGTCAAGACTGAACATATGGAGTTTGGAAAGAAAGCGTTGTGAAATCTGGAGGGAACCTCCAGTTTCCAAGCCTGCTGTGATGGATGCTTACAAGCGGGTGAGATGGATATCAGAGTGCAGGAGCCCAGGAACAGGTCCAAGACCTGAAACATATGGAGTTTGGAAGTAAAGCGTTGTGAAATCTGGAGGGAACTCCAGGTTTCACGCCTGCTGTGATGGATGCTTACAAGCGGTTGAGATGATATCAGAGTGCAGGAGCCCAGGAACAGGTCCAAGACCTGAAACATAAGGAGTGGAAAGAAAGCGTTGTGAAATCTGGAGGGAACCTCAGGTTTCCACGCAGCTGTGATGGATGCTTACAAGCGGGTGAGATGGATATCAGAGTGCAGGAGCCCAGGAACAGATCCAAGACCTGAAACACAAGGAGATTGGAAAGAAAGCGTTGTGAAATCTGGAGGGAACCTCCAGGTTTCCACGCCTGCTGTGATGGATGCTTACAAGCGGGTGAGATGATTCAGAGTGCAGGAGCCCAGGAACAGATCAAGACCTGAACACAAGGAGATTGGAAACAAAGCGTTGTGAAATCTGGAGGGAACTCCAGGTTTCCACGCTGCTGTGATGGATGCTTACAAGCGGGTGAGATGGATATAGAGTGCAGGAGCCCAGGAACAGATCCAAGACCTGAAACACAAGGAGATGGAAAAAAGCGTTGTGAAATCTGGAGGGAACTCAGGTTTCCACGCCTGCTGTGATGGATGCTTACAAGCGGGTGAGATGGATATAGAGTGCAGGAGCCAGGAACAGTCCAAGACCTGAAACATAAGGAGATTGGAAAGAAAGCGTTGTGAAATCTGGAGGGAACCTCCAGGTTTCACGCCTGCTGTGATGGATGCTTACAAGCGGGTGAGATGGATATCAGAGTGCAGGAGCCCAGGAAAGGTCAAGACCTGAAACATAGGAGTTGGAAAAAAGCGTTGTGAAATCTGGAGGGAACCTCCAGGTGTTCACGCCGGCTGTGATGGATGCTTACAAGCGGGTGAGATGGATATCAGAGTGCAGGAGCCCAGGAATAGGTCCAAGACCTGAAACACAAGGAGATTGGAAAGAAAGCGTTGTGAAATCTGGAGGGAACCTCCAGGTTTCCACGCCGGCTGTGATGGATGCTTACAAGCGGGTGAGATGGATATCAGAGTGCAGGAGCCCAGGAACAGGTCCAAGACCTGAAACATAAGGAGATTGGAAAGAAAGCGTGTGAAATCTGGAGGGAACCTCCAGGTTTCCACGCCGCTGTGATGGATGCTTACAAGCGGGTGAGATGATATCAGAGTGCAGGAGCCCAGGAACAGGTCCAAGACATGAACATAAGGAGTGGAAAGAAAGCGTTGTGAATCTGGAGGAACTACAGGTTCCACGCCGCTGTGATGGATGCTTACAAGCGGTGAGATGGATATCAGAGTGCAGGAGCCCAGGAACAAATCCAAGACCTGAAACACAAGGAGAGTGGAAAGAAAGCGTTGTGAAATCTGGAGGGAACCTCCAGGTTTCCACGCCTGCTGTGATGGATGCTTACAAGCGGGTGAGATGGATATGAGAGTGCAGGAGCCCAGGAACAGAACCAAGACCTGAAACAAAAGGAGACTGGAAAGAAAGCGTTGTGAAATCTGGAGGGAACCTCCAGGTTTCCACGCCTGCTGTGATGGATGCTTACAAGCGGGTGAGATGGATATCAGAGTGCAGGAGCCCAGGAACAGGTCCAAGAACTGGAACATAAGGAGATTGGAAAGAAAGCGTTGTGAAATCTGGAGGGAACCTCCAGGTTTCCACGCCGGCTGTGATGGATAATTACAAGCGGGTGAGATGTACATCAGAGTGCAGGAGCCCAGGAACAGGTCCAAGACCTGAAACATATGGAGTTTGGAAAGAAAGCGTTGTGAAATCTGGAGGGAACAGACTAACACAAACTAATGCTGTTTTTGACTTCTATTTATGCCCTCAGTAGGCGTGACCTAACGGCCGCACTTCAAAGCACGACCGAACTTCAAAGCACTCAGCCTTTTGACGCGTCATGTAATCTTGTTCTAATGGCGCAACTCCTCCCACTCATTCATAATCCGACCTCCGCGTTTGCACTCGTGCCTACAAGAGCGCCCAAATTTGAACATCACTGATGTTCATCGGATTTACAGAGTGACGACAACCCCGTCAGCATGTTAGATAAAGGATTTAAGTTATATGCTGCATCATATATACACAACTACGAAGGTAAGAAAACGTAAATTAACGACAAAGAAATGTTAGCTAACGTGAAATGCAAACACTACGTTACTCCGCTATGTGTTTCATTTGATGTCAATTCTCTACATTACATGTTTCCTTAAACGGTGTTTATAGTTGAGGTTTAACTAATGTCACTTTTGTTGTTAGACACTTTTATAATAGCGTTAGGTAGTTGGCTAACTAAGCAGGTAGTTAACTACCAATGCTACTCTTGCTACGTGTAAAGTATATATGTTTAAGATGTGTTGACATGAGTAGTACAGAAATAATGCTAATGGTTCTTGTATCTTTATTCAGTGTCCAAAAAACACAGGTTGACAGGGAAGTCGGTGTGAGAGCCCTGTGCTACAGGTCAATGAGGAAGAGTGAGGCACCACACAGACTAAGTGTAGGCAGGAAGCTGTGTAAAGTTGTTAATCCCTGTTCAGTGGGGTTCAGTTCATTTAAGCATTAGTTAAGTTCATTCCTGAAGGCCCATCAACTTGAATGTTTTCCTTGTCCCCTGCTTTATCACACCTAATTGACTAGTCAGATGTGTTTGGGTGATCAGAAACAAATTTACACCAAGTTAATACTGCAAATATACACAATCTAAGTTATTACAGTTATCAAGGATGGTAAATTGTTTTAATAGGGAGAGAAGGAAACACTAAGCATTCAGGAGGGTAAGCCTGTAGGGGTCAGTAACCATAACACTGAACTATGTTCCTGTTCGGCTCTTCCATGAAGATGATGTTACATTTTTAATTTTATTCTTTCTTCTTAGATTAAGCTTCTGGATTCATCGCCGGTGGTACTGACACATAGCCAGTGCTCCTGTGTGGCAGGTGCTGTTATGTGCAATCACACAGTGGCACTGCTCTTCCAAACAGCACACTACTCACAACTCAGAGTGCCGGTTGTCCCCCTGTGCATAGCTGCACCGAATCTGAACAGCAATGGCACAAGCCACGGACAGTGGTAATTTAAATAAGGTTAAAGTTTTTGAATTAGACCATGTTTACATATGAACAGCAACACCATCCATAGTAAATGTGTCTTCTGTAGGGTGTGAAGCCAGGACCTATCAACTCTATGATCTTCACTAAGCCGGTACCAAATAGGATGGCCCAGACTGGAGTACGGTAATTAGATTTGTAAATTTGGTTTCCTGTGTTACAAATGCATGTTGCTATTTGTTCATACATGCATGTGTCAGAATAGGTATAATTTACATACAACATTACACTTCTGAAGACGGCTAACTCAGTCATGTACATATATACATCCCAGTCTCTAACTTATGCACCACTGTTCACACTTTTAGTTTAGTTGTTGTTCAGTATAATAACCTTCTTCCTTACATTATTGTCATTGATGTTTCTTTAGGAGTGGATTCTACAGAGGCATTGTGGGTCCATTACCAGATCCCTGACCTGACAAGCCCCTTGTGGAAAGTGCCTTTGGGCTGGTGCAGGAGGGCAGTGTTCTGTCATGTCAGCAGCCGGTTTTGACAACCCGGTACATCACACTACACCGTGATGCACCACCAACACCGCACTTGCCTCTGGAGTATGGGTATGACATGAAGGAAACCCTGCTCGCTCAGACAGCCTGTGATATTTTCTCAAACCGCTGCGCTGAACCAGTTTCCAAAGAACATGCTGTGTGACACAATAAATATCCTTTAACCTGTTAACCTGTGGCTTCTGGAAGAAACTCGGGTGAGTCAGTCACTGCAAACACATTTGTATCATCAAGTGTTTGTCAAATGAAAATGATATGTTTTTCTACACTTAGGATAATTTTCTATGTTGCAGTGCAGTAAAGTGCACGTTTCTTCTGTGTTCAATCATACATGTTCTAATTGTTATAAACAGAAAAAATCTTTTCTTACTTAACTGCTTGATTCTTAACTTGTTTAACTGAAACATGATGAAATGTCATAGTATTATTTTTTTTTTTTAAATGTCCTTGCAGTGCATGTGTCTGCATTGTAACTTACTAATAAAAAGTCCTGTGTGTACTTTGGTGTGTGGTTTATGTTATTTATTGCAAATAAATAATAGTCATTTATTTTACAGTTACACACAATCTATATCTCTGGCATGGCATGGCAAGGCAATATCGGGTACATGCAATTCGAAACCTGACATTCCAGAGCAAAGCATGAAGCACACAGCACATGGTCAACGTGACTCATATGGAGACTGACAACATTACAAGGAATAAAGGAAAATTGAGGACTTAGCCACAGAAAAGACTTTTTCCTTTTTTGTTACAATAATTCGAAAAGGTCAACTATGATTTTTAAATTAATATCATAGGTGTGAGTTTAGAGTTCAGATTTTTTCTGCACATTCTTTCTTTTTGTATTTAATTATGATGGTAAATACATTTCGCAACATATCTGCCTGCACTTGCTCTTAAAGTAGGAACAGTTCACCTTTCCAGCTGTATGGCCATCAACTGATGAGTTTACTTTAATTGTTAGCCTATTGGTCAAAATGTATTGTTCTTCTGATTCATGTGTAATGCTTTACTCAAATAATACATCCACATTTCAGCACGTAAGCAGCTGTTTGTCTCAGTATTACCTGATAACATACTGAGGCCTGCTGATCACGAAGTATGTGGGAAATAAAAGCATGTTAGGAAGAGACTAGGGCCATTTTCAGTTCGCGCCTGCTTTCTCTCCAACGCCTTGGCTCAAAGAATGTGCTGATGCTGAAGTTGACCTCGACCTTGTGAGCCAATTTTTGTTTCATGTCCCACTTCACATGCTGCAGATGCTCCTGCAGCTCAGTCTTCTCATTGTTTGCAGGGATAACCATTCATTTGAGGAAGAGGAGTAGGAATGTAGTCCAAAGACAAATGGATGTGGAGAGGAACACTGGGACTTTCTCTCTTTCTATCTCTGTTTTTTCAGTTGCTAGTTTCCCCTCAAGAGGAATGAGCGCATGTTTGTGGGCTCTGTTGCCACATGTTGTGGTTCACTTTCTAGAATAAGGATGAGTTAGTTTCTGGTCAGACCACAGAGAAGCAGCCAGAAAGAAAACGTGCTTCCTTGTCAAGAACAAACACAAAACATTTGCATGACTTAGTGTAATTACTTGAGTACAGAGATTAGACTTAAAGTAGGATCATATAATTTGTGACAAATATTGTCAAAGGGAACTTATTATGCTCATTTCCCTTTTTTAAAACAATTCCTGCATTTTACCAGAGCGGTTTTGCATGATTCACAGTTTTAAAAAAAATCCTTAGCTTTTTGGCTGAGATGAGCATTTAGAGACATTCCATTCACCTGAAGTAATTTACAGCCAATAGTATAGCAAAACTGCCTGAACGAGGCATGACGGAGACACACTTTCGTGTTTTTTATGCAAAATTCTGACCCTACCTTCTGAATGTTGCTCATATTGTTTTTCCAGTCTTCTAATTTCCAATTTTGGTGAGTCTGTGCTGTCTTAGTTGACAGGAGTGGGACCTGATGTAGTCTGCTGTTGTAGACCATCTGCTACAGGATTCAATGTGTTATTCAGAGATGTCTTTCTACACACCTTGGTTGATATGAGTGGTTATTTGAGTTATTTCTGCTTTCCTATTATCTTGAAGCAGTCTCGCCATTCTCCTCTGACATCAACAAGGCATTTTTACTCAAAGGACTGCTGCTCACTGCATATGTTCCTCTTTTTAATCCCCAGAGATGGTTGTGTGGGAAAATCCTAGCAGATCAACAGTTTCTGAAATACTCAGACCAGCCTGTCTTACACCAACAAATATGCAAAGTTTAAAGTTACCTAACTCACTTTTCTTCCCCAAAAAAGTATGTGGATCCTTTAATATAACTGGAAGAATTTCTATCCTGCTTGTTCAGAATCATTATTGCTTAGGAAAAGAAATGCACAGAGAATACTTTTGCTAAATGTAGTCTTTTCGGTGAGGTTAGGATAGCACTTCAAGTGCAGCATCATCCTGGATTTAGGTGTCAAGACTGATATGCATCTTTCTCTCCCTGTGGCTTTTACATCTGGACTCAAACAGAATTGCAACTCGTGAAAGAATTGTTTCCATACAAACATGCAGACTGCCTTCCAGTTTAACTCCACTCCTCAGCTTGTATAAAACCCTTTATAGTTCACTCTGTCTCCCTGCCCCAAAAAGCCACAGTACAACCAGAGATTATATATGCCAAGTAATGAGATGAAGAATAGGGACGATGGCATGTGGAGTTGATGCTGAGGAGAATTTACAACATCTGCCTTCTTTGTTGTGGCAAATGTCATGGCACAGTGGCCCGTGGAAATGGGATGGACTCAAGTGCAGTTTCAAAACCGGAGGCGAGAGGTGCGGTGTAACAAAAGGTCTTTTATTCTCAATGTTTGGAAATCAACAGAAAACTCAGACTAGTAATAAGGAACGTAAACTAGATGTCTGAGGTAAGAGAAACTATGACCATAACGGAACTACGACTAGATTACAGGGACGACTGGGTGCAGGGACAGGGCAGGGGAAACTGTGGCTGGCCAGGGCACTGAAACAGAGGAGAGAGCAGTCAGGGGAATCCAACAGCGAGCTGTGAGTGCATCTAAGAATAATTACACTGAGCTGCCTTACGTGCTTGCAGGTGGAGGTTGCTTGGAGGAGAGGGGGGGGCAGGAGACAAAGACCCAGGTGGGTACAGCGTGCAATGCAGGGAGGCAGGCAGGAGAGACTGGCCGTTGGAAAAGGGAGAGGTTACCGGCAGCTGAAAACTGGAATCCAGGAGAGCTTGGTAGGTGGGTTCCAGATGCTGACGAGAAAACAGAAATAAGGTAAGTACACACGATGATTCACCAAGGAACAGACGTGAGGCCGAGAACTGACTAAAGTTGGCAGATAATCTGGCGAAGACTAGTTGTGTGCGCAGGTCATAAATACTGCCGGTATGATTGCCATCAGGTGAGGAACAACAAAGACTCCACCCAGGGGGGAGGAGCTGATGCTGTGGAAAACTACCCAGACCATGACAGCAAATGCATGAGTTGGACCAATGTTTTGGTTAATTTCATGTCTGAACCAGACATGAAGAACCCTCGGTTTCTTGTTATGAAACTGAGCGCTCTTATGGGATGAACAAGAAAATAATCTCATATATTGTAATTCAGAAAAAAATGAGAAATGAGAAAAATATATATATAAAAAAAAGCCAAAACAAAACACCGGTCATATCTTTAGAAAGCAACATTATGCCACAGACTGTCACTGTTGTGAGTCCATCCATTAGTTTGCAAAAACTTGTTATGAAGCCTCAAGCTGTGCACTTTTGCCATGACAGTCTAGACATGTTGAATCTGGGATATGACAAGTGAGTGTGGATTTCACTATTTAATTGAGGCACACGCTCAAAGGCTTGCAAGTTGTCAGTTACACAAAGGAGAACATAATTTATACAATGAAAGTCACATTGTATTAAATAAGACTTGAAACTAGTGACTCTGGCCACGAATTCATCAGGAAAGTGTTTCCTGAGGTTGTGGATCAAAGTCTTTGTTTTCCAGACTTCCATAGAAGAAGAATTATTTTCGAAACCAAATGAGTTCCCTCCTCATGGCCATCAGGAATACTGAAAGCTGAATTACTGGCTTCACTTTCCAAACGCCAAAGCTACATTCATGTTTTATATGCAGTCTATGGTTCTGGCATTTATTGTTACTGTGACTGTGAAGTGTCCCTTGTGTTAACGGCACAAACTGCTGACAACAATCCATGAACGCTCCAACCTCCTGAAAGAATTCACTGTCAAAGTCTTGTGTTCATCTATGGTAGGTCAGCTACACAGTATTACACAGGTGGTTCTAATGTTAAAATCTTTCTCCTGAGATACAAAGTTTTGAATTATCATGTGCCATGATAACTTACAGATCTCACTGTGCCATATTATCCCAGTAGAGCACTTTGATCAACGACTACAGGCTTGCTTGTCGTTCCTAGAGCCTCTAAAAGTAGAATGCGAGGCAGAGCCTTCAAGTCTCAGGTTCCTTTGTAGAACCATTTACACTTTGGATTCAGGAGACAGACGTCCCCTGTATTTTTAAGGTTAGCCTTAAAGTGTTCCTTTTTGAAACATCACTTAGTTATGCATCTTACATCAGTCTGTTGGAGGCCTTCCCATGATGGACACAGCATTTCTTCTCCACGTGTCTATGTGCCACTGCTGCACGTCATTAACAATGCCCTCTCTCTCCTGTAGTCTGTGTTTTGTTGATCGTTCTTCCTCTTTTATGTTTTTTCTTTAACCTAAGAGCTTGGTTCTGCTGAATGGTTCTTCCTATTAAATGGGAGTGATTTTTGGACTTCTCTCTGGTATTGTATGGCCTAGCTGATGATATAAAGCACTTTGAGGTGGGTGGTGTTATGCATTGGCTCTGTAACTGAACTAGCTAATTATTCTGTATGTAAAAAATAAAAAATAATATAAGAGAACCAATTATTTATCTTGTATTTTTAAAGGTTTTTTTTTTTTTCAGAATCATTTACAAAATGACTGCATCCATACTCAATAGTTTTTCGGGTACAAAATGTTAGTTTTCATCCTTTGATTAAACTCATTGGCACAATGTGGGTGTGATATCACACCAGAAAGAGATTTGAACAGGCAAAGGTCTCCCCACACTGTAAAATGTAATTCTAGATGTTTGTTATTTCAACATATTATTCTATATCAGTTTGACGATAGATGACTGAAGTTGTTGTTATAACATAGAATTACAAGTTAAAAACGTCCCAATTACACCAAAAAAAGCTAACTTGAAAACTCATGTCCAGCTAAATCAGAAACTTATGTGAACTTGACAATGTGGGTAAGTTGAGCACAGCAGGATTCAAAACTGCCTCACGTGACTGCTACCGAGGTGCATCATGGGGAATTGGCGGTTAACGACATGCTCACTTTACTTGGACGTTTTCTAATCGTCTTCTTTGGAATATGCTTTCAAGGTGAGTAACATTGGTTATAACTATAAGGAAAGAGAGCTACAAAAGTTGGAACATGTTTTGAATTTATGGCATGATGTGTGTTTTTCTCTTTTACCGAAATGTTTGCTTTAGCTAATGTAACTTTAGCCGACAAGGTCCAGCTTGTGTGTCATGACCAAACTTGACCTAATAAACTGACATGTGGCCTTTTTTATGGGTTTAATGTGGCACTGACCAAATCACAAGTATTGTGCCGCTAGCTTTAAGGTTGTGCACTCAACCACTGTTGCAAGCTAACTCAGCTAATTAATAAAGCTTATTTCATATTGTCTCTGTACTTGTAAATTTCTTTCAAGTTCACAGGCTGTTGTATTTTGGTGGAAGTTCATTTTGGCAATATTTCCAATAACTGACTGGGTTCAAAAAGAACTTTTTGGCAGGACTCGGATGCTTGTTGTCATCTGTTTACCCCTATGTAATCACTTAAGTTGTTATTAACTGCTGCATGCTAAGCTGCAAGAGTGCACTGAGGACTGAGACAAAATATGGTCTACAAACCAGCATTATATTAGTTTTTATCAGATAGTCCTCCAGTGTGTTTATTTTTTGCTTTAATTCTATTGTGCAGTTATTTGTTACCCTGAAATGCTTTATGCTTAACAACAGCTCACTATTTTGACTTATTTTTGAACTCTTGTGATCAGTATGACTAGATTATGTGAGTTTCCATACTAAAAGAGCTGTAGTGATAAAATAATTGGCATCAGAGACACTGATTTTTGGCATGGTATACTGCAGAAGTTTTTTTTTTTTTTGTTTTTTTTTTTTGCATAATTTACCTTTTAATTAAACTGCATTCCCTGTATTGTAACAAAACTAATATTGTTTATATGTCAGAAAATTAGCAAACATGAATAAATGGCGAAAACAATATAATTATAACATATATTTTTATTTTACTTATTTTAGGTCTGTGAAGCCAAACTTGATGCTGGGGATTTATTTTTGTCAGTGGAGTCAAATGGTAAGTTACAATTTGTGCATTTTGTCATACTGGAAACACCACAGATTATATTGTAACTTAACAGCTCTGTAGAACAAATGATATAAAGATTGTAGTGTCAGGGTACTTCTTAAGAAGTAATATGGCACTATTGATGATCGCATGCAGGTGGCATAAACTAAATATTCAGACCTGTTACCAACAAATGATTCATTAACAAAAGCAATGGAGCAGACTGTTTAGGTTCTTGTGGTTGTAATAACATCCATAACTGCAAGTTTGTCATTAATTTATTTTCACAGGTCTAGATGATCACATCTGTCTTTGTCATTTAAATGAGGTGGACTTGCAAACTTTGCACTTTTTGGGGGTAAATTGCTGTCCACTACATATACACAGAATGTGCACAGTATTTCAGATCTAAAAAGGGAGTATGTAATGGACTTGCTGGCTTTAATGTAAAAAGCCTGTTGTGTAACTTTAATGAGGCAGTTGGACTAAAACAGTATTGCTCATCAAGGTAAACATCTGAGGAATAAGGAAATTGTTACTTGTCCTTTTACTCAGTGTTCTTTTAATCGCACGTTTACTAAAGTTTTACATCACATAAGTCATTTTCACAATCATTCTACTTTAAAAGATTTCGAGACAGAGCTTATTGTTCTCTGAACTTCCTTGTTTGCTGAACGGCAGGTAAAGTTCATCTTTTTGTTTGTTTGCTTTTGTGTGTTTGTGTTTTCTCTAATGGGCCTCAGATGACTGTTTGCTTAAATTTGGGTCTCAAAGAATCTTTTTTTTATTCTGCCTGTACTCTCCACCCCTCTTCTTCTATTGCTCAGGTTGAAGCAGAATTTGCCCGTCTTACATCTGTTGACCTGAAAGGGTTCCTTTTTGCTGTGCTTGACCATTATGGAGAGGTTCGTGGAGCTGTAGAAAATCAAGAGCGGCATAGGAGGGCTAACTAGGCTCATAAAATGCTTCGGTGATGATGTAAGTGTTCAACTGCGAAATCTAATCCTTTGTTTAAGTTTTAGGTTATCCAGTTCAACTGATGAACTCATTGAAAGAAAGCTGATAAGTAAAGTCTGTCATCATATTTCACAACTGGACATTTAGTGTGGTAACTTTTACAGAATCTGTGTATATTGGTGGTAGGTTGGATATCATATTCTACTTGAATGTCCTGATAAGCCTGATTCAAAATCTCCAATGATAATCATATATTGATGGAATTATGTATCAAAAAGCTGTGAATTTGGAGCTGTCTACATGCTTTATAAACACTGTTTAAAAAATGTTTTGGTTTTCTTTTTGACTTCTTTAACCAGAGCCCTACACAAAGGAAGAGGACAGAGGACCTCATTTTCTAAAGGAAGATCCCTCACACACTTTCAAGACTGTGAAGGTTAGCATTGTTTCTTTTAGTAAATTTAATAATGACAGCACCACAGTGGATTTTAAATGAAACATATGGCATCTATGAAACAATAGATGCCACATGATAACATGTGTACTTTTTCCTCACCAAATGTATTATTACAAGATCTTTGACACTGGATTTGGTCTAGGTTTCAGAGAAACTAACTGGCAAGCTAGCATTGATATTATTAGTGTCTTGTGTTTATTCATGTCTTCACCAGGGTCTTTGACATTTCGCTGCTGTACTGTTCACTTCAGCTTTACGTTTGATTTCTCACATTGTATATTGTAATGGCAGAGATATTAGGATATTTAAGGGGCTGCAGTGGCTGCTACAGCTGTGGGGGGCAATACTTTGGTGAAATGTCCTGGACCCTGGAAAAGAGACTGTGTAGACTGGGTAAGCAATTAAAGGTTACTGGCCGAGAGTCATTGGGCAGCTGGGTAAAGGTGGATGTTGATATTCAGTGCCAATTATGCAACCTGTTCAGCCACGTCTATATGCTCTTTTTTCATGCTGTTAATATAGGGGGAAAAAATAAACTTTAATCAATAAACTGATTAAAGAAGCATTGTCTATGCAGCCATAATCTGATCCTGTGGTGTAGCGGCAGTTTGCACATTTCATGTATTCTCAGCCAGATTTGGTTTAGAGCACAGCCAATATTTAGCATAAGTAGATTTAAATTCACACACTGGTGATGGCAAGCTACATTGTAGCCACAGCCGCCCTGGGGCGCACTGACAGAGGCGAGGCTGCCGGACACTGGCACCACCAGGCCCTCTGACCACCACCAGTAGGCAACAGGTGAAGTGTCTTGCCCAAGGACACAACGACTGAAACTGTCGGAGCCGGGGCTCAAACCGGCAACCTTCCGATTATAAGACGAACTGTCAACTCTTGAGTCACGATTCAGTCATCCACCCATGTGTGTGAATGACTGAATGTGTAAAGCACTTTGGAGTCCTTAGGGGACTAGTAAAGCGCTATACAAATACAGGCCATTTACCATTTAAATTGAAAATTTTGTTTGAATTCTGCAATTGAAGACATGCTCAGTTATTTATGAACATGGTCTTTGTTTAAAGCAAGAAATGGATTTGTAACATGGGCGTGCATATCTCATTCTGAAAAAACTTTAACAACTAATAAGTGTTACCCAAAGCCAATCACCATCATCCAAAGCATCAGTATGGCTCTTCTTTGGAAAGACATGAATTGTTAAGCACAAGGGATATTGTGTAATTGTAATTGTGTAATTTTTTTTTTTTTTTTTTTTTTTTTGTCTTTGAACCCTTTTGTAGCCGACAGGTATTGAAGACACGTTTTCTAAGAGGATGAAAGTTGGCATTGTGATGGTGAAAGAAGAAGACATCATCGATGTGTTGGTTGTCCTTGAGGCGGCAGTAATCCTGTCTAATCTGAGGAATGTCTCAAGTGCCATTTCCATGCTGATGGGCCTTCTTTTTGCCCTCAACATAGACTATCCAAAGGAACTTAAGGACATCTTTGAAGTCATTCAGAACATCCTAATGAACATTGGTGGAAGGCAGTGCATCTCACTAGTGCATGGTCTAAGAAACAGACTCTTGCAGAAAGCCATGCAGAACTGTAATTGTATGCTCACAGCATACAATTGCCTTAGTGTTAAGGACAGTTTTTATTTTACTGTTTGTTTTTGTATTCTTGCAAGTTCTCATTCTCACTTTTGTATGTCACTAAATGACTACACTTTACATTCCAGATTAGACAATTACTCATTTGTTCATGGTTTAAGAAACTTATGTGAACAACAATATAATGCTGGACTCTGCAGATGCTTATCTCATGCAAGTCAGTAGTTTTTCCTTTGTTTTGCAATTGAGCAGACTCAAACTGATGTTTCTGAAATATCCATCTTATCAAATGTTTCAGAAGCATGCACTCATTTTCAGAGATATTGGTTCTGTGGAATTTGTTGCAATTGTAAACGAAGACAAATACAAGAGTTTGATGTCTTAGTTGTTATAAACTGATCTTTACTGTCACTTATCAAAGGTTTTGTACTATTTTAATATTTCAAGTTTTATGCTAACAGGTGTGACTGAGCACAATGAAGTTTAAAAATTTTGCAAATGTAAAGAATAACTTTTCTAAAATAGCAAGTGTCCCGTTGATACATTACATTAATGCAGACTTTATGTTGTTACTTCACAAGAATCACTACTGCTCCTAGAGTATTGGTCAGAATTTAATCTTCACCCAAACTGGGCTCAAGACCAAGTTCAAATTTATTGTTTCACAGGGAGCAGCCTTTGAGTTTTGATGGATTGTGAGCCTGATGAGCTACGTCACTGATTTTTCTGTTTCTCAGATGACTAAGATGGCACAATAAATGGTGAATGTTGGGCGCTCATGAGTAATTGTCTTGTCATGTTCTTAAAACAAACTTTCTGTATGAAATGATCAGATAGACTTTAATGGAATCTGTGGGTTTTTATTTTTTTTTCTGTAAACAACAGAAAATTTATTTAAAGGAATGTAGATATTTAAACCTGAGATCTAAGATAAACCTAACAGGTAGTTTTGCTGAAATGGATGTTAGAAAGCTAAAAAACAAAACAAAACTTAAGATGTTTAATACACATTTTTCTTTACATCCAGTCAATCAACTCTGATAATTAAAATGAAACTGATTTACAAGTTCACTCAGCTACCTTAAGGAGCTCAGTTAATTAATAAACTTAAATCAACTTAGCTAACAGATTATGTTAGTTAAGCTAAAATAGATTCCTAAGTTAAAAGAACTACTAAAGTATTTGAATTAACTAAAAAACCCAAGTCAACTGAACTAGGACAAGAGTTTAAACAATAGATTATTTTAATTTAGCTGAAAGGGTTTTCCCAAGTAAAGATGACAATTAAAGGAGTTGAACTGACTAACAAATCTCAGTCAACTAAACTAAGACGAAAGTTTAGACAACATGTGATTTTTCATTAAGATAACAATTGGTTGTGTTATAAGAACAAACTCTATTTCTTGACTTAACTTAAAATTTTAAGGCAGCCCTGTACCTGATATTTTTAAGTTGAAACAACAAGTTATATTTTACAGTGCATGATTTTCCAGCCTATTCTATGGACTAAAATTGACTAAAATTATTATTTTAGTTTCATCAGACCTCTCCATTGTGAACTAAAATGGCTCAGAATGATCAATATATTAAAAACATTTGCTCTCTCTGGAAAAAAAACCCCTCACTCACTATCAGAAAACATCTGATCTTGTGGTTAGAGACAAAAAAATATACTTGAAACATCAGTACAATAGTCTACATGTGTGTAAAAGTAGTCCCTCTTGCATACCTTCACGCTTTGATGTATCAAATAAAAAGTTAAAGTCTTACTTTCCTGCAGGATAACTGAAACCATGTTGACACGACTTCACAGCCTTTATTCAGACTGCCGGCCACGGGGGGATTTTTCATCCAATCATTTTTACATCCGTTTCACATGTGGAAACAATCATACACGTGATTACAGCTAGAAGCTGTCAGTCAAAACACCTATGTGTTGTACACCTCCACATGCCTCAGCTGTGTGATCTCTGTGACACACACACACATGTCCAACTTAACTTCCTCCCTCTCTTTTCTTTTCACCTGCTGACGTGCAGCGATTTCCTGCTTCCAATTCCCCTCCACAAATCTGCAGAAATAATTATTGATATTATTTTAGGATGAGCAGGGATGTTTTTCAGTTTTTGTGAGACATTAAAAGGGAGAAGAGCTGTTAGAAAGTCTTTTCAGAGTGATTGGATCAATCTTTTCAACCTGCAAAATCAAACTTTTCTGATTTGTTGTTTAGAGATGCTAATTCCCCACTGGTGTATTTTTTTGATCACATGAATGCTACTCCCGCTAACAACTGACTGTGACCGTGGAGTGCTGGAGGGAGGAACTATCCCAGTATAATTTCCAGAAGCAAAGATGCCACCAAAGACGACTGTGTTAACCCTTTAAAGCCGGTAGGAGCGGGCACGCTCTGTTGTGCGTAACTGTTTTTAAATCCCGGTAGCACTGCAACCATGTAAGCTAGCGCAATAATTTTTTTTGCATATGAAACCGGAGGAGTTGTACTTACATTTTATGCCATCAGCTTGTCCTAGGTCACGGTTTCCTTCCACATATAGCTTTGCAAAAACTGCATAAAAAGCGCTTGCAGCAACAAAAACATAATATTCCAGAAACACGCTTTGCCGATCCAATCAGCTGTTTGTAACACTTCCTACTCCATCAGCACGAACTATGGCATGTCCGCCGTGAGCTGCCCGAAACCGGAAGTGACGTCATTTTGCGGAAATGTAGTTTTTTTTTACCATCAGGGGCTTATGAGCCTATACTTGTGTTTTTAAAAGTTATGTTTGACTTTATGACTTTCTGTGTCGTTTCTGGGATGCCTAGGACTCATATTGCACTGCTGGAAATAGTTTATTTTGATACATATGCTGGGTTTTTTTTTCGCAAATTTGCATTATAATATTTATTTTCGATTTTCCTGCAGTATATGAAAATTGGTGTATGTCAAAAATAAAACTATGAAGACACTTAAAATAAATTTCCTGTGGTGGGAAACTAGTTTGTGCAACTTTTTTGTATTTACAGTTTTGAGGGATAAGCCTCTTAAATTTCTCTAACTAGAAATATATGTTAAAAAAACAAAAACGATTTTCAATTTTTTGTAGTTTATTGCACTTTTTTTTGCAATTTATGTACTTACTATGCACTTAATGCATACATATTATTAAAATTTGGGTTATAATGGTTGTATTGATGTATATCAACTTGCAATGCTCCCAAAAATGGCACTACAGCATGTAAAAATATAATATAAGCTCTGGCGGACTTGGTTCTATGGTAGGTCTTAAAGGTAATCCAGGTATCCAGGTAAGGAAATCCTATAACGTTTGTTCTCTTAAATTCAAGCCACAGAGATGTGGTGTTTAGAAACAATGCATCTCAAATGTTCTGATACTCCTGATGCATACGGGATCCCTACAGGCTTTCGAGAAGGCAGCTGACCTTCTCTCCTGGATCGGCTGGAGCTTTCTTTAGGTGCCTTCCCAGCTTTGACAAAAGTCCAGCTGGAGTAACCACATTTACTCAGGGCATTCTTGATGTGATGTTCTTCTGCTTCTCTGGCCGCTGTGTCTGTGGGGATGGTGTTCGCTCTCTGTTGTAGCATCCTGATGACAACCAGTTTATGCTCCATTGGATGATGAGAGTCAAACCTTAAATACTGATCCGTATGCGTAGGTTTACGGTACACATCAGCTTTTAGATGTCCCCCATTACTGATGGAAATGTCACAATCTAAGAAGGCTACCCTTCCACTTCAGACAGTCTATCACCCTCTTCCTGTAACCATTTCCTGGGTCTTGTTTCAGGGGCTCATAAGTATTTTCGTCACTGAGCAGTGACGAAATGTTCTCATGATAGTCTTGCTGGTTTAGCAAAACTGTGCACCTACCTTTGTCTGCCTAAAGGATGATAATGTGATGGGAGTGCCTTCCTCTCCTCCATGCTGATGTTGGATGCTGGGGCTTTGCGTTGCTGAGACAGACCGAAACGTCTGCCCGTAGTTGCTCTGCTTCCACGTCTGCAATATTGTTCTTTCAAATTGCTCTTGCTGTGGCTGTGATCAGTTCCACTAGCGGGATTTGTCTTGGCGTCACAGCAAAATTCAAACCTTTAGCAAGGATGTTTTTCTCTGTTTGGGTGAGCTGTCTTTCAGACAAATTCTTCACCCACTTGTCCACATCCTCGGTATGGCATCCTTCTCTCTTCTGACCACTGAGGACACTCTTTGTATTTTGCTGTGGTTTCCGACGCACAACAAGTCAAACTCTGTTGCCGGTTTTTAGACTTCTCGTGCTGTGCTAGACGATCCTTCTCGGTGAATTCAAACACCTTTTTAAGAGTATTGTCATCTAGAAGCATTGTAAGTCTCTGTTGGATCCACTCCTCTTCAGATTTTAACACGTCGATGGTAAAACTTGTTTGCCTCACCCGTTCATTAAGCAGCTTTTAGCAGACTTTTAGGAGTAATCCTGTCTTGTCGGCATCTGAGGCTGAATCTCAGGTGGTTCCTGTAATCAGCCATCTTGCATGCTGTTTGATCATACTGACGTACTGATCTACTTACCTGGATGATTGAGCATGCATCAAGATGTTATACTTAGAAAGTGTTAGTACATTTGTGAACGCTACTCTTCAGTAGCGCTGGATGCTAAAAGAAGCAGTTGCCATCTTTCTGATGGTAAATGGCCTGCATTTGTATAGCGCTTTACTCAGTCCCTAAGGACCCCAAAGCGCTTTACACTACATTCAGTCATTCACCCATTCACACACACATTCACACACTGGCAATGGCAAGCTACATTGTAGCCACAGCTGCCCTGGGGCGCACTGACAGAGGCGAGGCTGCCGGACACTGGCGCCACCGGGCCCTCTGACCACCACCAGTGAAGGTGAACCACATTGAAGTTCACCTGTTTAAACAAATCTACATTTTATTATTTCAGCAGTACATATGCAGCATTTTAGTGGCACATATAAACAGTACACAAAGTATATAGCTCTGTGAGTTTTCAGGTGAAATCCTTTTTTAATTCCTAAGCTCTTCTATCTGTTATGAGCTGCACAGTGTTATAAAAGATACACAGAACACAGCCAAGACACAACATACCTACATCTGTGATTTTCTAGCTTTTTGAACCAAAGAAAAAGCAATGCATAACAGAACAATCAGATCCTTTCACTATATGGGGTTAAGTGTTTTTTAAATTTATTTTGTCACCAATCTGCAGCTCTTTTTATTTAGAAATGTCCAAAGAAATTAAGTCTGCTGAAAAATACAGAGAATATGATCTGTAAAAATCAACATGCTTTTTTTTCAGTTCAGTCTTACATTCACTGACTTTAAAAAAATTGCAATTTTTGTCCCTTTACTTCTTGTTTGTTAAGTTGGAAATGAAATGGCACAAAATCCAATTTGAATTTGAGCTGGAAAGAAAAGCTGAAGAAACTGCCACTTGGATGCTATGAAGATATACTGTAACTTTAATTAAAAACATGTTAAAATTACAAATAAAAAAACATGTATAAATACTGTAGTATACTACAAACTGCCCTTTATTTTCTAAAAAACTAATGCCAGTACAAAATGATTTACTTAAAAAAAATTCAACCTTCTTTGCTTGTTTTATGGTTAACTTAACATATCGGTTTTTTAAAAGGAGATGACAAACAAACAGAGAGAAAAAATATGGAAGGAGTCAAGGGTGTTATCTTTGGCTGTTGTTTTATAAAGAAAGTAATAACTCTGGAGCCAAAGTGCTGAATCTGACGCCTCTAGAAGATAAATGAGAGACATCAGGCCCAAGCTCAGAGGCCTGGCCGCCACACAGTCGTACGGAAAGCTACAGATGTTGCTGTGCACAAAAAAGTGTGCAGCTGTGTATTTACTTTCATTTATGGACCTGTGAATGGGATGGAAATTATACAACTAAAATTCTGATTGGTTCCATTAATCTGTGGATAAATATATAACTAGAAATGTAACCATTTTGCATTTCAAATTTCTAACACTCTAAATCGGTTTATTAACTTTACTATGTCAAATTTGATTGGATCCTGTTTTAACTGCAAATTATTGTTGCTATAGCATTTCCCCACTTTGGCAACTTTCTTTAGCAAATTTAATTTAATATATTTGTGAAATGTGAAGGATTACATAAGGTGGAGTCAGAAAAACAGCTCAGCGAGGCCATTTTTCATGCGTGATGAGGGTGTTGAGGAGGTTCAGTGTCATGGTGAGCTGCAGCATTTCACATTTCATTTGCTTTATCGCTTCCTGTGCTCCGAAAAGAATTTCCACATATCCTTCTGCCTGATGTCTAAGAAGAATTTGAATGAGAATGAAATAATCTGCTGTAAATTCAGCCAGGAGTTTACTCTTCAACGCACAACTATTATGGAGATTTCTACAATAAAAAAATATCTCCATTATATGATATCGATGCAGGCAGTGTTTGTGTGGGAGTGGCTTAGGGCTGCAATCACAGACTGGATTCAGTGACATAGCCTGAAAAAGTGAAAGTCTCAAACCTGCATTCTTTTAATGGCCAGCAGGGGGTGAAAATATAAGTCTACAAGCGTATTTGCAGATCTTTAACCTCAGTGAACACTTTTTACCAGATTCACGGCTTCAGAGTATTTTTTTAATATAGTACAATCTTTATTTTTCAATTGTAGTTTCATTGAGGATAAAATAGTAAAGCAGGGCCTGCCTTTGGATGTGGCTTCTTTCTTCAGCATTGAGTTTCTCAGACAGATCCTCCCATGCTTTTCATAACTAGTTTCAAAAACACAAAAACAGTAATGCCACTGGCCACAATGCTCACTTTTATATACAATCCAATGGTCTACTTTCCAGATTAAATTTATACAAATTTAGATTTTATGCAGAGTAAATAGAAAGTCAAAGATGCAAAGTGATGCAAATACAATATTTCAAATATTTTAAGAACAGGTAAAAAAAAAAAAAAACCCATCATGCGTGGCAGTAAAAGCCTGTGTGCAGTACAAACTTACTGCTGCTTGTACAGACCTGCAGCTGAAAGATTTACCTTTGCTTTAATGTAGAAAACAACAACAAAAGAAGATGTCAGTTATTGGTTGTAACTGTATTTGTGAAAGATACAAAAGGCAAAACTTTGGTCTGAACACTGTATTGTTGAAACATTTATTGGCATTAGTGATTTATCTAATGATTATTTGTTGTTGTTTCTTCTATAAAATATTAAAAAATACAAAATCCTGTCACACAGAAAGTTTAAGAAGATAATGTGAAGAGTTTTTGTTAATGTACTGATTAGCTGAAAAACTATTTGACCTCTAATGTGTTTTATATCATTAAATAGAATGAGCAACAATACAGATGTTTAATCGTTGTTGCATATATTAAAGTGATTATGAAAAAAAGCCCAGCAGCCCAGAGTTTTCATTGCCTTTCACTATTATGCAGACACGATGGAGGTATGTAATGTAATGCAGATGTCACATGTGATGATTTAATGTGATCAGCTAGCCAAAGAACACTGATACTGTATGCAGATGTAATCGATGACAGAAGGTATTATGTGGTGCATTCACAAGATTATGCGAAAACTTGACCTCTGACCTTGATCTTGAAGTCAAAGTAACTGTAATTTGAATTTGTGGAAAAATTTTAGTAGACACACCCACAGCATCAAGTTCGACACCATACATCAACTCATTCACAAGTTATCACATTCACAATCTCGGCACTCAAGTTTGTGAATGTGATAGCTTGTGAATGTGTTGATACACACAGCATCAGTTTGAAAATTAAAGTAACTTTTAAAGTGGCTGCATGACAAAGGATGACGTGTGCCGTTCCTTTTCTGGTACAATGACAGGTTTTGAGTGGCAGGAAGGATGAAGACTCCCAGTTTGTAATTTCCCTTGTTTCCACCCACTCATTGCCAAATCTTTATTTTCTCCTGCTTTCATTCATGTCATTAAAATTTGTCATCTTTAATTTTCTTGGTGTTTAAATGTTGTTTTATCTCATTTGTTCACCTTTTTCTTATTTTCTGCCTTGTCCAATCCCTGTGTTCTCATGTTATTCTCTTTGTTAATTTGTTTTCGTTTGGGTCTTTTTAAATGTTGCTTTTGTTTTGTTATAATTTTTTTCCACATGCATTTAGTTCTTGTTTCCTCTTCGTATTTCTCATGTTTTTGAGATTTTCTTGTTGTATTTTGTTTTTTGTTTCAGGCTGTTCTTTTGTGCATTTTTTTCCTCATTGTGTTTCCCCTCACAGAACCAAAACTGATTTCTAAAGAAATACAATTTAAGTATCAGCTTGAACACGAGCCTTTCATCATTTTAAGAAAACTTAACCTGTTACATTGACCTTGAGGTCGTTTGAGATTACTGAAATTTAAAATCACCTGTTAATAGATAAACACGGTATCAGTTCCTACATCACCTCATTCACAAACTTGTCTATGCCACCATTATCAGCCTTTTAGGACTGAGGGGTAAAAACTTGTTGGTTATATTAAATTTAGTACGAGCAGCTTTCATATTTAACATTTAATAAGTTGAGTTTGTATTATCATCACAATAATGAGTAGGGCATAAATGTTTTATAAACAATGTGTCCTGTTTCATTCACATTTCACTCTGTTTGCCACTTTATATGGATTAACATGGAATAACCTAATGGAAAAGGCATATTGTTTTATTTCATGTTTATTTATTTAAAAATGAAAGCAAAGATAACATGCAGAGGTCTTCGTCCAGCGAGGTCCAAGTAAAGGCGAAAAAGTTAAGTCCACTGGTGATGAAAGCGTCGTGAAATCTGGAGGGAACCTCCAGGCTTCCACGCCGGACTGTGACGGACACTTAGAAGCGGGTGAGATGGATATCAGAGTGCAGGAGCCCAGGAACAGGTCCAAGACCTGAAACACAAGGAGAGTGGAAAGAAAGCGTGGTGAAATCTGGAGGGAACCTCCAGGTTTCCATGCCGGATGTGATGGATGCTTACAAGCGGGTGAGATGGATATCAGAGTGCAGGAGCCCAGGAACAGGTCCAAGACCTGAAACATATGGAGTTTGGAAAGAAAGCGTGGTGAAATCTGGAGGGAACCTCCAGGTTTCCATGCCTGCTGTGATGGATGCTTACAAGCGGGTGAGATGGATATCAGAGTGCAGGAGCCCAGGAACAGATCCAAGACCTGAAACACAAGGAGATTGGAAAGAAAGCGTTGTGAAATCTGGAGGGAACCTCCAGGTTTCCATTTCTGCTGTGATGGATGCTTACAAGCGGGTGAGATGGATATCAGTGTGTAGGAGCCCAGGAACAGATCCAAGACCTGAAACACACGGAGAGTGGAAAGAAAGCGTGGTGAAATCTGGAGGGAACCTCCAGGTTTCCATGCCGGATGTGATGGATGCTTACAAGCGGGTGAGATGGATATCAGAGTGCAAGAGCCCAGGAACAGGTCCAAGACCTGAAACATATGGAGTTGGAAAGAAAGCGTTGTGAAATCTGGAGGGAACCTCCAGGTTTCCATGCCTGCTGTGATGGATGCTTACAAGCGGGTGAGATGGATATCAGAGTGCAGGAGCCCAGGAACAGATCCAAGACCTGAAACAAAGGAGAGTGGAAAGAAAGCGTTGTGAAATCTGGAGGAACCTCCAGTTTCCACGCCTGCTGTGATGGATGCTACAAGCGGTGAGATGGATATCAGAGTGCAGGAGCCCAGGAACAGATCCAAGACCTGAAACACAAGGAGATTGGAAAGAAAGCGTTGTGAAATCTTGAGGGAACCTCCAGGTTTCCACGTCAGCTGTGATGGATGCTTACAAGCGGGTGAGATGTACATCAGAGTGCAGGAGCCCAGGAACAGGTCCAAGACCTGAAACATAAGGAGATTGGAAAGAAAGCGCTGTGAAATCTGGAGGGAACCTCAAGGTTTCCACGCCAGCTGTGATGGATGCTACAAGCGGGTGAGATGGATATCAGAGTGCAGGAGCCCAGGAACAGATCCAAGACCTGAAACACAAGGAGATTGGAACAAGCTTGTGAATCTGGAGGGAACCTACAGGTTTCCACGCTGCTGTGATGGATGCTTACAAGCGGGTGAGATGGATATCAGAGTGCAGGAGCCCAGGAACAGATCCAAGACCTGAAACACAAGGAGATGGAAAGAAGCGTTGTGAAATCTGGAGGGAACCTCCAGGTTCCACGCCTGCTGTGATGGATGCTTACAAGCGGGTGAGATGGATATCAGAGTGCAGGAGCCCAGGAACAGATCCAAGACCTGAAACATAAGGAGATTGGAAAGAAAGCGTTGTGAAATCTGGAGGGAACCTCCAGGTTTCCACGCCTGCTGTGATGGATGCTTACAAGCGGGTGAGATAGATATCAGAGTGCAGGAGCCCAGGAACAGATCCAAGAAGTGAAACACAAGAGAGTGGAAAGAAAGCGTTGTGAAATCTGGAGGGAACCTTCAGGTTTCCACGCCTGCTGTGATGGATGTTTACAAGCGGGTGAGATGGATATCAGAGTGCAGGAGCCCAGGAACAGATCCAAGACCTGAAACATAAGGAAATTGGAAACAAAGCTTTGTGAAATCTGAGGGAACTCCGGTTTCCACGCCTGCTGTGATGGATGCTTACAAGCGGGTGAGATGTATATCAGAGTGCAGGAGCCCAGGAACAGGAC